>NC_079202.1:44295108-44434546 GCF_026745355.1 Beta vulgaris subsp. vulgaris
AATATAAAAAGTTGATATTAGGAATTTACACATTGAGACGAATCTAACAAGACCCCTCATGAATATGTTTTTTTTTTGTATACATTAGAAGAATATTTGGTCAAAGTTTTATAAATTTGACTCCCAAAATAGAAATGGGAACTATATTTGGGACGGAGGGAGTATATGAGAAAGATATTTATAGTGTTGGATTTGGTTCATATGAATGTATACAATAATATTATAGATGACATGATTTTCCCGAAAATTATGGTACCCATCTTAAATTTCCGAATTTGAAGTGTTAATTAACATTGCCATCCTATGATTGATTCAATTAACACAAACTTCCAAATTTTAACAATTGATGATGAATCATAAAATGCAATTTTTTTCTAGGCCATTGAATTTATATTGAATAAGTTGCTTGAAATAAGGAACTACAATTTTTCCGTTAATATTCTTACCAAATCAACAAGATTTCATATTTTTATCTATCACTACAAAAAAACAGCTCTATAGCGACGGAAAGGATCCGTCTCTAAATCAACATATTTCGTCGCTATATGTGCTTAGAGACGGAATTAGGGACAGATAACACCCGTTGTTAAAGGCCCTGTCGCTAATTTGAATTAGGGACGGATTTTATCATTCCGTCTCTAATTTAGAGACGGATAGTTATCGGTTGCTGAATCCGTCTCTAAAGTTAGAGACGGAATTTTATAATCCGTCTCTAAATTTAGAGACGGAATTTTAAAATCCGTCTCTAACTTTAGAGACGGATTTTAAAAATCCGTCTCTAACTTTAGAGACGGATTTTAAAAATCCGTCTCTAACTTTAGAGACGGATTATAAAATTCCGTCTCTAAATTTAGAGACGGATTATAAAATTTCGTCTCTAAAAGGATGGGTGTAACGTTGATATTTTTCTGTTATTAGCGACGAATATATGTAAATCCGTCTCTAATGGGAGGGATGCAATGCTGATAATTTTATGTTATTAGCGACGAATATATTTAGAATCCGTCTCTAAATTTTGGGACAGGTTTTTGAAATATTAATCGTTTGCCTATTTAATTAAATAAATTATCTTATAATATAAAGTCTTACATAAATTATAGATCTAAACAATTATAAACCATTTTAATTCACATTTAATAACCAACTGCCAACTTTACATTAATTTGCAAGTCACAATATGTAATAGTAGTCATTTATATACGAAGTACAAAACAAGTTGGAACTTATAACGATATACAAAAACGGCCACTTAAGATATATGCAAAATCACTATGTTAAGGCCTATACTAGAAGCATGTATCAAACAAAATCATTGAATACTTTGAAAGCCTATACAAAAATCTTATGCTAACCATAGTGTCAAGGGCGAGGAGGGTTAGCTTGCATAAACATCTCCACTTGTTGTTTGAAAGTCATGAAAGTTTCAGTGGTTTCGGATAGCGTTTTTTGAGTTTCAACCAACACCTTTTGGGTTTCAACAAGCCCTTCCTTTGTTGCATCTAGTTGTTTCTTTTGGTCGTCATTTTGTGCAGCAAGTTCAACAACTTGAGTCTCCAAGCTCTTAATGTAGTCTCTCCGTGACTTCTTATCGTGCCTTTCTTCAAATGTAGGTCTTTAGTAATATGAGTGAGCAGGTGCACCCAAACCAAATATTCTACCCTTTTCATTCCACCCGCCCACAGCCTCATAAAACAATTCATCCTCGATCTTTTGTGTCTCACTGTCACATTCAAGGTTGGCAGATTTCTTCTTCTCGAATTCATTCTGAAATATATAGTTAATGTCATCTATTAAACAAAAGATACAATAGCAACAAAACACAAAAAAAAAGCAATAGTAATAAAACACAATAGTATCTATATTTTTGCTGCTATTTTTGCACAAATTTCGCCAGCATGACCCCATATATACAATGAAATCCCAATTATGTGGTAAAAATTTAACCTGTAAGTGAGTCATACATGACCCCAAAATCAATATAAACAATTATACCAACACACAACAATTAACAACAACAAAATAGACCATTTTTGCTTCTCCCAAATATACCATCACAAATCATAACTCCTTTGATCACTTCAAGATACACCCACTTACATGTTTGAAAATAGAATAATGTCCATCATAACCTCAGATTAGTGTCACCATTTTTTTTTAAAAAGCAAATACACGTAGATAGAAGCTTATAGATAGTTTAACAAACGACTACCACATGTCAGCTAATCAACTTGCTTCTGACACGTAAGCTATACCTTTTTGCTTTATAATATTATAGAGATTATTGCTTCCTAAGTTACTAATCATATGCTCCTTTGACCCTCCTTCCTGACCCATATTTCATCACATGGAAATAAACTTAGATAAAAGAATCAAAACTAAACAAAAAAGACCATGGAAGTAAAGTGATGAACATTGGAGTAATTGATTAATCAGATAATCACCTCCAAAAAATAATTATCGGAGAACTGCAACTTATCATCAGAAATAATATTTCAAAACACGTGATGAATGATTTAGATCCTACAAAATGTTGTAGAGTTCCCACAAAACAGCACTGTTTAAGTGCTTATAGCTCCTAACTAGACCAAATCTTAATCAATGTCAATGATCTCAATCTTGGGGGCAGTTCTGCTTGCTTGAGTGGCAGCAACTTCATGCTGTGACTGTGACATATTTGCTACAATAGGCTCACAAATGCTCTCAAGTTCTTTCATCTTATCTTCAATCTTCTCAACATTAGAAAGAAGAAAATTCCAGTCTAACCACCTAATTGTCTGCTCGATAGCATCCCCCATCTTCCGCTTGTCCTTAAGTCGAATGTTTTTACCATAACATCTGAGCGTATTCTTCATGCATTTGGCATAGGTCTCCAATGAATTCATAGCTTTCATCTTCTGTCTGTACTTTTCATCCTCATCCTTGTATTTCTCGGCATCCTTCATCATCTTCTTCACCTCTTCCTTTGACAGTTTCCCACTATGTTCTGTAATTGTTATTCCGTTCTTATTACCAGTACTTAACTCCTCGGCAGAACATTTCAAGATTCCATCAGCATCAATCTCGAAGTAGACCTTGATCTGAAGAACACCTTTTGGCAGAGAAGGAATTCCTGAAAGCTTAAAACGACCTAATAAGTTATTATCGCTGGCTCTAGGTCTCTCACCTTCATACACATGGATACTCACTTCAGTCATGAAATCCAGAGGAGTAGTAAACATCTTCTCTACCCTAGTTGGAACTGGAGTATTTCTGGGTATTAGGACATCCATGTCTCCAGAGTAGACCTCGACGCCAAGTGATAGAGGAGTTACATCAACAAGTAGAAAATCCTTGTAGTCTACACCTGTCAAGATTGCAGCATAGGCTGCAGCACCACAAGCAACTGCCTCGTCAGGGTTTATGTTTCTGCAAAGCTCCTTCCCAACAAATAGATCTTGCAACAATTGCTGAACTTTCGGGATTCTGGTAGACCCACCAACAAGTACAACATCATGAACGTCATTCTTTTCCATGTTGGCATCTTTCAAACATTTCTCAATGAAGATTACACAGTCTTGGAACAGATCTAAATTCATCTTCTCAAATCGAGCACGAGTAATTGTCGAAGAAAAATCAATGCCTTCAGAAAGGCAATCGATCTCAATAGAAGTTGCAGTTGTAGAAGAAAGCGTCCTCTTTGCCCTTTCACAAGCAGCTCTCAACCTCCCAATAGCTCTAGGATTTTCACTTATGTCTTTTCCGTGCTTCCTCTGAAACTCAGCTACAAAGTGTTGAACCACTCTGTTATCAAAATCTTCACCCCCGAGGTGAGTATCTCCACCTACTGATTTGACCTCAAATACATCTTTCTCAATAGTAACCAAAGAGGCATCAAAAGTACCACCTCCAAGATCAAACACCAGTACATTCTCTTTGACGCCATTATTGCTTCCAGCAGCCTTTTTGTCAAGGCCATACGCAATGGCAGCAGCTGTTGGCTCGTTGATAATGCGCATGACATTAAGCCCTGCAATGGATCCAGCATCTTTAGTTGCTTGTCGCTGCAAATTGTTGAAGTAGGCTGGGACAGTAATAACAGCATCTTTCACAGTTGTGCCAAGATAAGCCTCCGCAACCTCTTTCAGTTTCACGAGGACCATGGAAGATATCTCCTCAGCTGTGAATTGTTTCTCTTCATTCTTGTAGGTGACCACAATCATAGGTTTCTTATCGTTTTCAGCACTAGCAACAACCTTAAAAGGCCAAAGTTTTATGTCATTCTGTAGAGCTTCATCGTTGAATTTCCTACCAATGAGTCTCTTTGCATCTGGAATCAATTAATATGTAAGATATGAGCTTAGGTGAGTTTTGAACGTAAAAGAAAACAAAAGAAAAACAACTAACCAATGGATCCCCTTTACAAATTCGAAAATATCAGAATAGCAGATTTATCAAAGAAATGCATTATCCAATAATACAACTTCTATGCGTGATAAATAACCTCAAAAACTAAAATCTCACTATAGTTTATCAACAAGACTATAAGACATTAATGTCTCATGAATTGGGGATAAGAGTAAGAAATTGTAGTTTAACTCATCAGACCATCAGTATAGAATGATTAACTAACTTTCTTAGGCGGACAATGCAACTGCAAATTCTTGCAATCTCATACAATAACTCGTTTCATGTTCTTAATCAAACTACACCCATTGTATATCTCCCAAGACAGCATAATTACTAAAAAAGGCTCTAAAGAAGAAGATATTATGCAACTTAAAGTGTTCCGCTTAGGACATACTCTACTACGTTTCTTTTATGCTTGCACGCGGGGGTAATGCTGATGCTTTATCTGAATAATGGAGACAATATGAAAATAAAAAATTTTGAGTGGAGACAATCTGAATAATGGCTGAAATCTAACAGCAAGTTTCATCTCACAAAATCTATACTAATATAATAAAAGGGTTTCTAAACAAGGAACTATTACAATAAAAAAAAGTAAAAAAATACATCATATAAGATTTGATCTCGTGACTTCAAATTTATATACTAAAGTTTTAACCACTGAATCAAGTGATGTTTGGTATCCTAATTATAGAGTAAAATATTAACTAATAAAAAATTTAAATACTCGGGGCATAGCCTAGAACTAAAAACTAGTCATATTTATAAAAGGTGGTTTCCTACCAAAAATCTTATACTTTCTGTCTAATAAAATAGATGTTACACGTCGATGCAGCTATACTTTGACCATTAATAATTTTAATTTTATATATGTAAAGATTATAAGTTAATATTATGAAAGATACATATAGACGAATCCAACAACATATCATATATATATATATATATATATATATATATATATATATATATATATATATAATAATGGTTGATTACAAATAAATGCATGGTCCAATGTAATAGATGAATAGTGCAATTTTAAAAGTGCAACATCTATTATTGTTACGGAGGGAGTATAATGGTTTCCGACACATTTTCCTAAAAAATGAGCCAACTAAAAAGAGATGGAGGAAATCCCAAATTTCTTTAAGGAAAATGTTCGAGTAGGCCTTAGGTTACTCAATCAACATCCTTTCTTCAATGAAAGTTACAAAAATAAAAAATGATAGCACGGAAAATCGCCAATCTTTATGAGTTTGCTTGATTTTCAGTAGTAAATTATATTTTACCCCTTTATTTCAGCGAAAAGAACCGAATTTACAAAGGTGAAAAAGTAAATATAGTTGATATTTAGAAAGAAAATAAAAGAAGTAATGATGAAAGAGAAGGAAAAGAAGATACCAAAGACAGTGTTGGTAGGATTAATGGAGGCCTGGTTCTTGGCAGCATCACCAATGAAACGCTGAGTTTCATTGAAAGCGACGCAAGACGGCGTCGTACGGTTACCTTGGTCGTTGGGGATGACTTCAACTCGGCCACTTTGCCAAGTTGCTACACATGAATATGTTGTCCCGAGATCGATTCCTATCACCGGTGATTTTACTGTATCTCCCATTTCCTTTTTTTTTTATGGATGGTTAAAGAGTGAAGTCAAAGTATAATCTTATCCTTATCGATAAAGAAGAGTGGTAAAAGATGAATGAGAAAACTAGAGAAAAACTCCCTAGAACCCGTAAAAACCCTAGAAAATCGCCTCTTCAGTTCCATCATGCTTTTTCACTCTCTGCTACAGCCGTGCTAATATACATTTATTTTCTTCCTCTTGGAGTCAGATTGTGTAGTCAGTAAGTTATCAAGTACAGTTTCAAAATTCAATTGACGTTTTCACCTCAATCAATCACTCTGCTCCTAGTTTCAATTAGGCGCAATAATGATAGTTCTGCTTCAATTAAGGCTACGTTCAGTTCACCTTATTTTTGCTTATTTAAAATCTCATCATATTAGATCAGATCAGAAAAAATAAGTTCAAATCAAATCATGTTTATATTTAAAAACACATTATTATTATTATCAAATATATTTCATTACATATTAGTAAAAATTATAATAATTGAATATTAATAGAGTACTCATTGAGACAAATCAAACAAGACCCCACGTGACTATATTTTTTTTCTTATATATTAAAATAAATATAAAAGATAAGATCTTGTAATCAGATCAGATCAGAAAAAATAAGTTCAGATCAGATCAGTTCAAATCAGAAAATTTCAAGTGAACTAAACATAGCCTAAGGGGGGTCTTCCCTCTGGGTAAACATATACACTTGGTGCATATGTATGCCTACATATATGATATACCAGTAATGTGACACCTTCTTATTGGTGTTTGAGTTTGGATCCCAAATTTGTGTTTTCAGAAATTTTTATTTGAATTTTAAATGAAAATTGATTTCAAATTTCAAATCTGATTTGTGTTTTCAAGAAATAATTAATGCTTCTAATTTTCCAACTAATTCATTCTCTCTCTTCTCACTTTTTGGCAGTAATTTTTTTTTGATTTGTCTTTCTCTCTCTTCTAATATTTTCATCTTCTTCATGTTATACATGTTCTTCAATTTAATTATTTTTCTACAATGTATATTTTATTATAGTGTTTGAAAAATCTAATTTTGTTATTATTTTTCTTTACATTGTAAATTTTCGTTTTGTATTATATGTATATTTTCTTTAAAGACATTGTTTCTTCATATGACTTATATAATTTTCGAAACATAAATTTTTGTTTTAAATGATTTGTTCTTTATCTTTGTTTCAAAGATTTGTTTTATGAAGTTTTCTTTGTTTAGATTTGTAGTAATCCTTTGTTTAAAACTAAAAAAAGAATTCTAACTTTTTTTTCTTCAAATTATTCTTATATTACCTTCATCTTATTCATCTTCACCATCTTCTACTATGAATCCTTCGTTTTATTCAAATGTTTCGACAGCTTCATCTTATTCATAATGTTATTGATTAGTAACATAATATGGAAACTAGATTAATCACAATGACATGACGGTAACAAATTAGTGAGAAAGTAAGCTTCTTGTTTAGAACCAAAAATCAAGCTTCCCAATCCAGAAAAAGTTTGGAGTCCATTAAAATTTAAATTAAAACATAATATATATATATATATATATATATATATATATAGGAGGGCTCTTGTGAAAACACCTTCTCTATGTGAGAACACTTTTTTATGTGTTACAAATCTGGACCTTTGGATCTAATCTAATCTAACCATCCTAAATACACTTATGAGTAATGGCATTTTCGTAATTTAGTTTAACCCTTACCCCCCCCCCTCTTCCCCACCCCTTTCACGCTACTTTTTTTCTCTCTCTATCTTCTCTTTCTTTCTCCTCTATATCGTCGTTCATGGAGTTTTAGTTCTTCAAAGTTTTAGTTCGATTATTTGCGGATTCCACATTATTTTTTCTAGAAATTGTGTTGGTTACTATGATACAGCAGAGTGTCACTATGATATATAGCAGAGGGTTGTGTTGGTTACTATGATACAGCAGAGGGTCACTATGATATATAGCAGAGAGTTGTATTGGTTACTATGATACAGCAGAGGGTCACTATGATATATATAGCAAAGGGTTGTGTTGGTTACTATGATACAGCAGAGGGTCACTATGATATATAGCAGAGGGTTGTGATGGTTACTATGATATAGCAAAGGGTCACTATGATATAGCAGAGAGTCACCATGATATGGAAATAGTAAATAATAATTTAGCAAGAAAGTTCAGCAATGGAGGTTTCTAGGAGGAGAGAGAAGAACGTGATTGAGAGGGAGAGATGAACGCGTGAGAGAGAGAGAAAAAAGTTGTTTAGACGACTGTTTTGGATGAGAGAAGTGAAATTAGTTGGCGACTGTTTTGGATGAGAGAGGCGAAATTAGTTTAGTTCTATTGTTTGAAAAACCGTGGGCCACTTGATTAAACCTAAATATATGGATGAGATTCATTCTCACATAAAAAAGTGTTCTCACATAAGGATCTACTCTCACCGGATCCCAACCCTATATATATAACAAAAAATTGAACCATAAATTTGAAACGTTTATTTGTAAGTTTGTGATTTTTTAGTAACACTATACATTAAAATAGTAAATATAACATATATTATAATTTGCAAATAACGGTGATGTTTTCTATAAGTATTTAATTTATCCACTTGTTATCATGGTTGAATATCCCGTCAACTTGCTTACAATTGAACACTTGAAAGCACGTTTATGGTTGTGAAGTCTTGAGTTCGAATCCCATGATTGCTATTACTTTCACATTTATTTCCTCTCCCTCCCCCCATTCTTTTGTTTTTTTATTTTATTTTATTTTGTAATAGTACTTTAAGTATTTGTATATAACAAAATTAATAATTTTGCCGCCTTATAATAAACAATAAACAAAGTATTTAAACTATTAAGTGTTATTATAAAAATATTATAAAACTTTTGCTTAAATTGCATTTGTATTTATTAATTCTTATAAAATATTATATTTATTAGTAACAAATTAGTAAGAATTTAAGCTTCCGGTTTAGAACCTATAAATTTCAAATGATTGTAAGTTTGTGATTTGTCTAGTAATACGAAATATTAAAATAGTAAACATAACCTATATTATTAGTTTGCAAATAACGGTGGTGTTTACTATAACAATTTAATGTATCCACTTGTTATCACGGTTGAATATTTCGTCAACTTGGTTACAATTGCACACTTGAAAGCGTGTTTATGGCTGTGAGGTCTCAAGTTCGAATCCCATGCTTGCTATTACTTTCATATTTCCTTTCCCTCCCCTATTCTTTTGTTTTTTTATTTTATTTTATAGTAGCACTTTAAGTATTTGTATATAACAAGATTAATAATTTTGTCGCCTTATAATAAACAACTAGTATTTAGGCTCGGGCGATGCTCCAAGATTTCTCTATTTTACAATTTAGTAAGTCATTTCATACTCATTTCAAAAAGTCATCTCATTCATTATATGGATCTCAAAAGTTATTCATTCATATATCATCATCAATTCTGATTAAATAAGCAATAATAGTATGGTGGAGTGATGATTGAATATCTTTCTTTCCTACTTGAGGTTGTGAGTTCGAATCCTCACATTAACAATGCTTTTTTTACTATATGAGAAAGAGGTGAACAGAATGATACTGAATGAGAGGTGGTGACACGTGGCACATATACGTTCTTAGGAACACCTTTTGATATATTTGTATAGATAAACAAAGTGTTGAGTCATGTAATATTTTGATGATTGTAAACAAATGATGATTATCAAACTAATATGTGTGTTTGAGATGTGCATATTACATTAACATGAAACAAGTCATCAAAGGTTAAATATATCACATCATGAAGGTTTTTCAACAAGTGAAGTTCCTAAAAAAGTTCTTGAAAGGAACACAACTAGAGCGGTTCCTAGGTACATTCTATGAGGAACATTGAATATGAAGTTCCTGAGCAGGAACTAGGGCTGTTCAGAGTGCGGTCTGGACAGCACCAAACCACAACCCAAACCGTTTTTTCGCGGTTTGAGTTGGTTTGCGGTTTTAAAATTGCGGTTTGGGTTATGATTTCAAGCAAACCGCGGTTTGCGGTTTGGGTTGGGTTTTAATTTTTGTAAACCTGAAACCGCACCATAAAGCGCAATCTTATATGATCTTTTTTTTAAAAAAAAAATTATCTATTTTGATTTTTTTTAAATACACTTGACAAGGTGGCATACAACTAAAAAAAATTTTAGGTAAATAACTTGGATACTTTTGATAAATTATTATTTATGTTTAATTATGAAGTCAACTTCCTATTTATCTGGACTCTTTATATTTATTAACAATTTTTTATTACTCTTAGATTAAAAAAATTAATGTCGCGGAGGAAAAAATGGTTAAACCGCAAACCAATCGCACCAAACCGTTTTGCGCGGTTCGGTTTGGGTTGGTTTGGGCAAAAGTGCGGTGCGGTTTGGGTTGGAAAAATGCCAAACCGTATATTTACGGTTTGGGTTGGGTTACATCCCAAACCGCACCAACCCAAACCGCGAACACCCCTAGCAGGAACTATGAGTGCGAAGTTTCTTAAAGGAACTAGCACACCGAAGTTCCAAAGGTGGAGCTATCCACATGCGGTTCTTGAGTTGGAGCAACATGGAGCATGAAGGCAGAAAATATGAGTTTATTGTCTAGGATTCATGTAAGTATGTGGAAACGTGAAAGGTAATGGAACAAGGTCTAAAGGAACTCGTAAGGGCAACGGAACTTGTGAAACTTAGAGTCAATAAGTCTGATGCATATTATCTATAAGAATTTATTTAGAGTTTGTTTCTAAATAAATCTCTATTTGGTTAATTATTTATAAATAATATGCATTGGTTGTTTTAGGATTAGTTTTAGTTTTGAAATAAAAGATAAGTTTTAGTTTTAAAATAAAAGATAAGTTTTAGTTTTAAAATAAAAGATAAGTTTTAAATAAAATCGGTTTATTTAGGAATCTGATTTTAATTAATTTAATTTTATCTTTTCAGTTTTTGGAAAACAAAAAGTCTAGATTTATAATACGTATAATGAGTGTTGTTAAAGAACTTTGTCTATCTGTTCCTCTCTAAGGAACAAACGTGCTAGTCTATTAATCTAAGTTAAAGGAACTAACTATTAAAAGGAACTAGACTTAGGATGAAGAATTACAACGGTACATTAATGGCAGTTGAGAAAATTATGCCTAGAATATAGGTAACCATTTTATTTAAGGAAAAATCTGATTTATGGAAAATTCTTTTAAGGAAAAGATTTTATTTTTAAAAGATAATAAAAATATTATTCGGTTTTCACGGAAGTTATTTAAAGATAATATTTTTATTAAAATGATTTAATTTCAGATTTAATAATTAAAATATTTTAATTAAATCAGATTTTCAAATTGATGCTTAAAGTGGTTGTTAAAATTAAGGAGCAGTAACTTAATTCTCTCCCACGTTTAACTGTGATCATGGAGATCATGGGATGATTGAGGAACGTGTTCCTCCGTGTAAGGAACATCATGGAATAATGGTTTAACCACTAATACATGATTAATCCTACGTTCATTCTAAAAGACTACTATAAATATACAAGTTCAATTGAGTTTCAAATTTTCTGACTAGTGTCTTTCCATAGTGTTAGACTTATGTCATTCCATAAGTTTGGCTTAAGGAATAGCGTTACAAAAGCAATATATTTTCAATTCCTTGTTTGAGTCAGTTCCTGTGAGTTCCAAGTTCATACGAGTGCCATGTTCCTTTACAGTTATTCAGTTTCTATATACTAGAGTTAAACCAAATTATCAAGCGTTTGTATTTGATTTGGGGTTAAAGGGTTTGAGCGAACTCTTGTAATGGGAACTTGGAAAAGGGTTTGAGTGAATTCTTTTATCAAGTTCGAGTTAGGAATTTGAGTAAGTTCGAGTTAGGAATAACTTGAGTAAGTTCTTGTTGTGTATGCGTAGACTTAGGGTAAAGTCTATCTAGGGGTGAAGGGTTTGAGTAAACCTTTTGTAAAGAGTTGTAGGAACTCTTGAAAGACTTAGAGTTAAGTCTAGAGTATAGAGTGGAGATTGTGAGAGAGTTGGAGTTCCGAGTGGAATTTGCGTATGTAATAGGTTGAATCATAGGAGATTTCCTATTATAGTGAAGAGTTTAAATCCTGAGTAGGTCGTGGTTTTTCTTCTTGTATTGAGACAAGAAGTTTCCACGTAAAAATCTCTCTTGCAATTTCAGTTCCTTATTGCTTATGTTTTAAATTCCGCATTATTTGGGCAATACTTTCCACACTACAATTCTCCCCCCTCTTGTAGTGTTCCTAGTGAAATAACACAGAGTATTTAAACTATTAAGAATTATTATAAAAATGTTATAGAAATTTTGTTTAACTTGCATTTGTATTTGTTAATTTTGACAAAATGTTGTATTTATTAGTAACAAATTAGTATTTAAGCTTCCATTTAATTTTGACAAAATGTTGTATTTACTAGACTTAGTAACAAACGATTAAAAGATTCTTTATGTAGTTTATTATCAACTTGTAGTGATTTACTAACGACAAGTTTAAACTAAGTAAATGTTTTTATAAAAAAAATTATCACATAGTTACGTGTGAAAATCACTACAAGTTAAAAAATAGAAAATTGGCTTATGGATGTTCTTTTACATATATTAATATGAAAGTAACAACAGATTATTTAATAAAAAAAACATCAATTATATTAATAAGAAAAAAAAAGTTCAAACGACTATAAGTTTGTGATTTATTTAATCACATTATATATTTAAAAAGTAATAAACATGATCTATATTATAGTTTGCAAACAATGATGGTGTTTAATAGAACTTCTTAATGTATCCACTTCTTAATACTGTTGAATATCCCGAAGATTGCGGGATATTCACCATGTCAAGAAGTGGAGACATTAAGTATTTATACTATACACCTCCTTTTTTTTCAAAGTATAATATAGGTTTGCGTTACTATTAAGATATTTATTGTTACTAAATAAATTTCAAACTTGTAGTCGTTTGAAACTATTTTATTATTAATATAATTGTTTTTAATAAAAAAATAGTCTGTTATGCTTTTAATTTTTATATCAAATAATGGGCTTCAAATGTTTCATGGACTGGAAAGCTTGTTGTTTGATTCTAAACCAGAATCTTAAATTTATCTTGAACTGTTACTATAATATATATCATTTTGTCAAAATTAACAAATACAAATGAAAGGAAAATAGTTAGGATAGAGACATATTTTTTTTTGTTACTAATATCACCCCTAATGTATTACAACTCAAAACATGTTCTTATCGGGGTTGAATGTCTTCTTTACAAACAAACTACGGGATTGTTAAATGTCTTCTTTACAAACCAGTTAAGGAGACTGAAAATGCTATTCAATATGAGTATGGAGTGTATTAGTTTAATTAGTGCTTTTTATTAACAAAACTAAAAAATTTAAAAAAACTTCGTCGGAAAAATTTCCACCGTTAATGGCTTCCATGTTTCGGTTGTCTTCTCCAGCCATATGCATGCATGGAACAACATTTTATTTGTTTTAAATTGCAAAGAGGTGGGAGGTAGGAGTATTATATAATGAAATGAGTGTGGCGCCAAACAAATTGTTATCTTTCTCCATATTTTGTGGCGCTAGAATTCCCGCCTAAAACATGTAAGTGGCACAATAAAATTCCCGCCAATGTTCCCTCTCTTTTTTTGGCTAGCAACAACGTAGCAATGCATCATTGGAAGTGTAGGGCATAGGGCATACATACACAATTGTATGTGTAGCAGCTCTCCCTCCCTCTGTAATCAGTTTTGAACAATTCTAGCAATATCGTTTGTCTAGTCACATTAGGATAAGGATTTTTTGTAATTTTATTTATCACGCATGTATGACAGTTCTCTAACTCTAAATCGAAAGGAGGTATAACCCCATCTTAGACATGTCATATAATCTATGATAGTTCACATGACATAAACGATTGTGCCATAGAGAAGAAACATCAAGCATGTAAATAGAACTAGCATCAATTTTATTAAATTTAAACATTCCATTACAAAAGAAACATTGTCCAACATAAATAGCACCCTTGGAAATACAAATTTATCCGACTCAAAAACAACTTTAAAACCATACTTATTCAAGAGACCTCCGACACAAGATTCTTCCTAACTTCCGGTACATACACAACATCCCGGAGAGTTAAAGTCTTTCCCGAGGTTAACAACAATTCTACTTGGCCTATTCCTCTAGCCTTTACCGTAGAATCATTCCCCATATACAAGATTGGACCATCATCCAAATCTTTCAAAGACTTGAAGAAATCCTTGTTATTGCACACATGTCTAGAGGCTCCCGAATCTATCCACCAAGAATCATCAACCTGCACACACATAATTTCAGAAATCATAGCAACAAAATGCATTTCTTCAATTACATTAACATGTGCATTGTTACCTTGGTTTTGAACAACACTAGGTTGTGTGTTCTTTGTCTTCTTCTTGTTGTTAGAAGGACAATCCCTCTTAAGATGAGGACCATTGCATATCCAACAAGAGAGGTCTTCCTCTTCTTGTTTGCAACATTTTGTTATTGTTGTTGTTGTTGGATTTCTTGGTCTTACTAGACCCACCAACCTCTACCAAATTAACGGTAGATTTAGGAATACTAGGAGTAGTATCCTTAACCCCATCTTGAGCCCGGATCCCCTCTTCAATACGAAGATGAGTTCCTAATTGCTCCATGGACATGTCTTCCTTTTTATGTTTTAAAAGATGTTTTGTATCTTTCCAAGAATTTGGTAATTTGTCAATGATTGAGGCAACCGCAATTGCCTCATCCATCACCATACCATGTGATCTTATTTGGTTCAAAATATGATGAACCTCATGGAATTGCTCCATAATAGGCCGATCATTAGTCATTTTAAAAGAATTAAAATTACTAACAAGGAATTTCTTACTTGAAGCATCTTCCGAAATGTACTTGGCCTCAAGAGCATCCCAAAGTTCCTTTGCACTCTCCACTTTTGGTAGAGATCAAACAAGGGTCGGTGAGAGAGTTGAGAATATGACCACGAAAATGTAGTCATCATTCTCCCACTTTATCCTCTTCCTAGTAGTCTCAAGACTCTTCCTCTCCATCTTCCGGGAGTGGTGGCATGGAGTTGAAAAACATACACCACATTCAAGGTCAACAAGAAGTGCATCTTCTTTTGCCACCTCGATACCCACCCCTCAAACTTATCCAACTTTTGGAAGTTCATAGTCATGTCCTTGAGTGATTGAGCCATATCCAAAAGAAAGAAAGAAAAATTAAACTAATAGATTGTTATGTGATCACAAGAGGAACCGGATATCCACTCCAAGGCACGGAAACTACGCTTTCCTATTAGTTTAATTTCGCCCTCTAGGATCACCGGGTTAACACGAAATAACTAATGAGATACAATGGAGAGAACAATCCACTTAGATGATCTTCTAAGTGAATCAACAAGAACTTTGTTTGGTTTGTGAAGAACACTCAAGAGAAAGTAGCAAGGTTTCTCTCAAGCAAAGCAAGTACTTTAGAGTATGAAAAACTGATTTTCTATCTCTCTCTCCTCATAGGAATCACAAAGGTTATATAGAAACATACCCTTCATAGATTAGAGTTGTTACTTTCCTAACCCTCCCTTTAATCACTGATTAAGGACCTTTAATCCACTGATTAAGAATCCTAATAGTCATTAAACGGATAACGTACACATCACAATGGTTAAAAACCGTCAAAGCATCTTTTCACGTCCCCAAGATAGAAGACACGTCGCGGCTCGCGAAATAGCTCACGAGTCGCGACAAGGCACTGGTCGCGACCGGCGACAGCCCCCAGGTCGCGACCTGCAACGGGTGTCGCGACCCGCGACCGGCTTCTGTTTTCCTTGGTTTTCCACGTGCCTTTGCATTTTTGTGTACTTTAATCTTTATCATACTAGACCTCCTCCTCTTCTAGTATATGATCATATGAGCATGAAAACCCATTACACTATAAATGTTCCAACAGTTATGTTGTATTTAAAGGATGAGGCTGATTTATGGTGGAAGGAAAATGAAAATAGAATTAGCGGTTTTTTCACCAAGTACCCCCGAGTTTTCAGAAAATTCACGAGGTATCCACCAACTTCTCAAAATGCACAAGGTATTCGTAAGATTCATAATGATACAGTAAAATGCCCTTAATGACTAAATCATTAACCGCCGTTAGTCATTAATTCTAATTTTATTTTTTAACCCCTAACCCTAACCCTTACTTAACCCTAACCACCCCCCCCCTCACCCTCCCACCCCCCGCATGCCACAGCCCCCTCCCCCACCCCCGTCGAATTCTGCACCCACCCCCTGCTCCCGCCTAATTCCGCACCCTTCCCCTACCCTGTCGTATTCCACACCCCCCAGCCCCGTCAATTTCCTACCTCATCCTCTCCCTGTCGTGTTTTGGAAGATTTTTGAGCAAGGGCTGATTGAAGAGATTCAATTGGGATTAGGAGATGAGACCTTTGCGTCCCTAAATGTTACGGAAAATTCTCACTTACCCATCAAATTTTTGGGTACAATTAGTTATGGAAAAATATTTAAAATGGCAATCCTTCTTTAACTACAAACGCAAGCCTTGAGATTCTACCATTTGGAAAAAATTGCTTCAAAGGCGCCCTGCTCTTACAAGGCATTAAACGGAGAATAGGTGACGGTGCTAAGATTCTTTTTTGGTTGCATAACTGGTGTTCGGATGAAAATCTTATTACCACCCTAAATCTCACAAAAGACCAAGTGGACACCTTCATCCTTCTAAAAGATATCACTCTCCAATAGAACTTGGGATTTCATCAAATTAAAATCTCTTTTGCCAAGTGCCTTCGTCAATATAATAAAAGGATTTCCAGTTTCAAGTTTCCCCGTTCCAGACGAACCTATTTGGGATCCTAGCATTTATGGCAATTTCTCTATATAATTAGCAATATGGCTAGCTCATAGTTTGCCACCTAATGCTCCTAAATGGCAGTTTCATTGGATTTGAAAATTTGATATCCCTCCTATTTATGGCAAATTTGTCAAAATATTCTTGGGGTCTGAGCTACTCTTGTTAGTAGGAAAATTATCTAATCGGTGGGTGTGTCCTTTGTAACAATCGACCTGAGAATCTGGATCATTTATTTGCAAAATGTCCTACCCTCTCCACTTTATGGCAATTAACTAAATTTAAACAATGTTTGCCTAACCTGTTCAATCATACCCCTTATCCATGCCATGCTCAATAATGTCAAACTAGATAAAACCAAAAGAAATAAATTTGTCTTCCTTATCTGGAAAGAAAGAAATGAAATTATTTTTCGTCACGATTTTCTATATGTCCATAGGATCATTCACCATGCTAAATTTCTTTATGATGAATGGTCCCTCAGAAATGCAGTAAATCACTACTTTTCTGCAGGTTCCTCGTTTTCTCTTCATCCTCCTATTCCTCTCCCACCACTTCATTTATTTCCTTCCACCATTTTCGTTGCTTGGGAGCCGCCTCCCACTCACAATTTCACACTCAAGTTCGACGGTTAAGTTCGTGGTAATTTAGCAGCAGCATGAGTCACTATCCGAGACTCCTAGGGCAATCTTGTCCAAGCCACCACCTACCATCTTGGAACTTCTCCTGTCTACATGGCCGAGGCTATGGCCCTTCATCACGGTATTCATTTGGCTCTTCAAAATAATATCACTCATCTTCACATTGAGGGGGATAATCTCCTTGTCCTCAACGCCATTAAAAGAATTCAGTTTTCACCATGGCATTTGGATCACCTACTTCGAGACATCAAAATACTTCTCTGATCTTTCACTACTTGGAATATCAAACACGTCTACAAAGAGGCAAAGAAAACATTAGATTGGATAGTTAATGTTGGACATTCAGTAGACTCCACATTTGAAATAGATGATTGTACTAGTTCAGTTCTTTCTTCTATTCTTGTAACTGGTAAGGTCGGATCGGAGCTTCCTCATGCGGAGGGCATCCTAACCTTTTTTCCTTACCTTTAGATAAAAAAAATAACCCCTGTTTAGATATAATCAGAGTTAAGCATAAATACAGGACTTTACATTTGGTATTTTTTACCTTTAAGGACCTCCCACTTTTTTTTTTTCACCTTTAAGGACCTAGAGTTAAATCTTAGGCCATTTAACTCACCTGACATCAGCGAAAAAGTTGAAGTCCTTTAAAGGAAAAAGTTAAGTCCTTCATTGTATTAATTACATCAAAAACTTAGGTCCTTCAGTGCACTTCTATAACCAAAAACTTAATTTCTTGTTGTTTAACCGCTACATGGAGATATTTTTTTAACAATTAAAAAAATATACATAATCTTTACAAAAGAAATCTTTTGCCCAGCCATCCCATTTCTCCAATTCTTTGCATCTGCACTAGTTATTCCGATTCTCCAAAAGTACCAAAAAGTTGCTTAATTGACCCATAGAAGTAGAACCTCTTATAGAAAATCTCACTTATATCTAGGAAGAATAGTCGGAGACTAAGTAAGCAACTCCCTTCATTTTATGGAATATAGACAAAGCAAAAAAACCTCCTGTTCTTCGTCGTATGTTGTTAATGAGATCTATGGCTGTGTTGAAACGGCGGTTTCATCTTCAAGTTTTTGTTATAAGGATTCCTAGGAAGAGAAAAACTATTCCAGTTCTAAGTCGTAACACCATCCTTATCTACTGATTTAATTTGCAGGGCAGGTGAAGAACACATTGAAGTTTTTCCCAAACCAGTATTAGGCCTCTCCATAAAAATACAATATTTCAAGATCTAATGAAATGTAACACTTGCATAGTGTTAAATATGGGCCTGGGCCGCACCCATCACAAAGAGAGAGAGTCCACTTCACAACACAAAGGAAGTTCCACCTTAAAACCATATGGCAATAAGGGGAGTAACCCCTTTGCATTATAAAGTGAACCCATCTCTCTTATTTAATCAATGTGGGACACTCACATGTGGTGTGCGCTATACATCATAGCTTCAACACTCCCCCTCACATGTGAGGTCCCTTTTTCAATTGGCCCATAGTAATTAACGGTCCCAGTCGTGGGCCTGGCTCTGATACCATGTTAAATATGGGCCTGGGCCGCACCCATCACAAAGAGAGAGAGTCCACTTCACAACACAAAGGAAGTTCCACCTTAAAACCATATGGCAATAAGGGGAGTAACCCCTTTGCATTATAAAGTGAACCCATCTCTCTTATTTAATCAATGTGGGACACTCACATGTGGTGTGCGCTATACATCATAGCTTCAACACATAGTTGCATACTTGCACACATACTACTAGTATAATGTACCTTCCATATTAATAGCTGAAGATCTCCCATCAAATTAATCAAGCTCGAATTATTGACTTGTACCATGTATTCATGTGAGTAATCTTTCCTTAATTGTATAGATAAAAAAAATTCTACCTTCGTTTTATATTATTTGTAACGACGACTAAACATTTTCAGGTCTTCTGCAAATTATTTTTAGATAATCAGATAACCAGTGCAGATGCAAAGAATTGGAGAAATGGGATGGCTGGGCAAAAGATTTCTTTGGTAAAGATTATGTAACGGCTACTTTTTTTAATTGTTAAAAAAATCTCCATGTAGCATTTAAACAGCAAGAAACTAAGTTTTTGGTTATATAAATGCACTGAAGGACCTAAGTTTTTGATGTAATTAATGCAATGAAAGACTTAACTTTTTTCTTTAAAGGACTTCAACTTTTTCGTTGATTTCAAGTGAGTTAAATGGCCTGAGATTTAACTCTAAATCCTTAAAGATGAAAAAAAAAGTGGGAGGTCCTTAAAGGTGAAAAATACCAAATATAAAATCTTGTATTTATGCTTAACTCGATATAATCACCCATTTTCAATTTTTCATACATATGTGGTTTGTGCCGTCTCACATGATAAATTAAGTAATCAAATTGGGGTCGGTCTTTTAAATCTTTTGTTTGCAGCCATGTTAGTATGTTACCCCTCCTATTATCAGTGACCATTTTATATATATATATATATATATATATATATATATTTTATATATATATATATATTTTATATATATATATATATATATATATATATATATATATATATATATTTTTTTTACTCACCTTTGTTTAACATATAGTGATAAACCATATAGTTACTCTTTATTATAATTATCGTTTTTATAAATGTAGTCACCGTTTTTTCTAATATTCAAGTTACACTTTTAGTCTTTTTAAATTGTGGTCTTTTCTTTTTACAATAAGTTGCCATAATTAAAGGCATTTTACTTTCAAACATAATGATAACTTTTCTCAAGATAGTCAACTCTTTTAGTGTATAGTTACCCTTTTCAAACTATATATAGTCACCCTTTTTGTACTTACAAATAGTTACACTTAATAGTCATGCTTTTTCACTAGTTATCATAATTAAATTATCTTAAACAATTTTCTCAAAAACTTACCCATTTCATAGACAAAATAATATCAAGCAATAAGATTTATGTTTCATAGCCTATGTAGGATTCAAACCTACATCCTTATGCAATTACACATAGCTCTACCAATTGAGCTAATAGGCTTTGCCTAAGCTAAAAAAGCACTTCTCAAAATAAAAGAAAGAAAAGGAAATATTATAAAACAAAAGCAAAACTTCATATCATCATCAAAGATAAGTTAATGCTTTAAGGTGCATTCTGACCATATTAAGATGCAATACAATTATAGATAGAGATAAAATCATGTCATTCTACATATAGTTATCATATTTATTTTCAAAATGGTATCCTTAGTTGCAACATATATAGTAACTCTTTTCTATATTATAGTGGTTAGTGATCAAAAAACATATAATGTTTTTATTTTCAAACTATTATGGTTAGTTTTACTATACTGATCTTTTTCTATATTATAGTGATCAAATAAGACGGAACTTTTTTATTTTTGAACTAGTATGGTTAGTTTAATATAGTGACCCTTTTCTATATTATAGTGATCAAATAAGAAGGAATATTTTTTTCTTTTGGAACTAGTAAGGTTAATCTTAACATAATGACCCTTTTTTTATATTATTGCGATCAAACAAAAATGGAATCTCTTATTTTCAAAATTGTATCCTTACTTAGTAGCAAACATAATAACTTTTTTTATATTACAACTAGTTATTAGGTCCGGGCTATGCCACGGGTAAGGAAAATTTTCATTTATTGATATTGTATTTAAAATGATATACTAAATACAACTTGGTCTAGTGGTTAAGACTTTAGTATATGATCTTGAGGTCACAGGCTAGGATCAAAGCCTAAACTATACATTTTCTAATTTTTTATTGTACACGGATTAAATAAAGTAAAACACCCTTAGGGAGAGTGCCACGTGACACATTCCTTGTTTAGGAAAAATGGACGTTATGGCATGATAAGTTGTTCAAAAAAAACTTATAAGGAATAGAGATAAAAATAACAATGTCAATGGAATTTGGATAAGAGAACATTAGTACTTAATAAAAAGGTTAAAGATCAAATAGCTTGTCTACATGTTTTTATAATTACATATAATTATAGGACTTTATAATATTTTACTTTGAAATATTAAATATTGAAATTGTAATAGATTAGTGGTTAAACTCTCACATTTCATTTCAAATGTCATGTGTTCGAATCCTAGTAACTACTCATTGATTGAGATTATAAACATGTGCATTAGAAGTTTCAGAAGAGTGTCATGTGACATCGTTCCTTTGATACGAACGCCTTTTAATATATTTGTATAGATGATTAAATAAGAAGAACATTTTTATTTCCGGCTAGCATCATTAGTTTTTGCATAAAGATATATTTTTATATAATAGTGATCAAACAACAAGAAGCATTTTTATTTTCAAAAAGTTATCCTTAGATACAACCTAGTAACCTTTTGTTATATAATACTCCCTCCGTCCCATAATATAATGCCTACTTCATTTTTGGTGGGTCAAAGTCAAACTTTAAACACTAGGGGAAAAAAGGGAAGGGCTGTGCTAGAAGGAAAACGCAACCCTTCTTTCTTGTATGTAGGGCTGCGGTTTTAAATAAAACGCAACCCTTCTTTCTTGTAGGGCTGCGTTTTTTCGGAAAATCGCAGTCCTTTACAAAAAGGGTTGCGCTTGCCTAAAAAACGCAACCCTTCTAATTGTAAGAAGCGCTGCGTTTTTTAGACAAGCGCAACCCTATTTTGTGAAGGGCTGCGGTTTTTGGAAAAGTACATCCCTTCCTTATCATTTTTTTATTCTAATTTTGCGCGCATGTACAGTATACCCAAGCACATTTCTATTTTCCCCCCATAGAAAAATTTTACGAGCGAGAAAATCCCCTACCACCACCCACCACCTTTTTTGCGCGAACCCTAACTCCGCCAGCGCCACCGCCACGACGATGCACCAACTGCATTGACGCCATTGGTTCATTCTCTCTTCCGTCCACTGCATTGACGCCACAAGTATAACCCATTCTCTCCTCCACTGCATTGACGCCACCACCAGTGCGCCACTGATAAGTGCGTTTCCAACGCACTTTATGACCTTCTTTTGGCTTGTTTTAGCTCCCTTTTCCTCCTTTTCTTCCTTCTTTCTCCTCACTTTTCCCTTCTATTTCATTCACTTGATCATACTTGGTCATAGTGACATTTTGCTAGATTTTCGATCTATTTCGATCGAATTTCTAGCACATATGCTTTCACCGTGTTTGTTCGTGTTTCTATTGCAGGTATTGCCCTCTTCGGGTCGAGAAATGCGAGACATGGCATAAGGGAACGAGCTAGAGGCTGAAAGGTAGCCTGAGGTGCGCTTGGTATGCCCCGCACACGATGGTGCGCCCGCACAAGCCACTGGTGCGCCCGCACCATCGACCAATTCTGGAGCACAAAACAGACTACATTGGTGCGCCCGCACAAAGCATAAGGTGCGCCCGCACCTATGTCTGGTGCACCCGCACATTCTACGAAGTAATTCAGGCTGAGGCAGGAGACTTAGGTGCGCCCGCACCTTACATGTGGTGCGTCCGCACCTTCATCTGGTGCGCCCGCACCTTCATCTGGTGCGCCCGCACCTTCATCTGGTGCGCCCGCACTATTTGACGAAGAGATTTCCACCTTGAGGCAGAAGACTCAGGTGCGCCCGCACCTGAGCAAGGTACGCCCGCACCTGAGCAAGGTGCGCCCGCACCTCCTTTTGGTGCGCCCGCACCTCACGATCCGGACAAAAAAAATCGATCATTAAACCCTCTTTTCGAGAGGAGTTGGGGACTTACGCTTTATTCTAGTTTTCACATAATATTTTAGGGTTTTGTATTAGAGAGAAAAAGACCTTAGTTTCCATTGATATTGAGATTAGTGATCATAGATTGTGATTCCATTTGACATTCAAGGTACTTTTTCGTTCAATTCAATTCAAAGTTTCAGTTTTTATTTCATTCTCTTGGTGTTTGTTTATGTTCTTATATTATTTAAAATCTTCATTCTCTTAGTTTAATAATTGTGATTTCTATTAGTTTAATAATTTCTTAATCATGTTTAACCTTAGATTAGTCATAGATTTTATGTTTAATTTCTTAATCATGTTTAACCTTAGATTAGTCATAGATTTTATGTCATGGAAATTAAGGGGATCCTTCATTAGGGGTTTTCCAAACTTATCGAATCGCTTAATCAATTAACTAAAGACCATTCGAGAGAGGATTTAGTTGATTGATTGAGTGATTACTCTTGAGGACCATTCGAGAGAGGACTCAAGTAATTTAGAGGGAAACTAAACCTTGCATAATCGTCTTTGTTGCTTCCCAATCGCATTAACAATCATCATCCGTTCTTATTCATACTAGTAACCTTAACTCTAGTGTCTTTTATTTGATATTTAAACTCGTGATATTTGCTTGTTCTATTGTTAGATAGTCTTAATTGTTACCAAACACTCTTTCAAACCCCAAATACCTTTCAATTAGGTAGTCTAGACTAGATAGACTCTAATCAATCCCATTTTCCCTGTGGATCGACCCTTGACTTGCCCTTACTATTCCTTAGTAGTTGCTTGTTAGGACTTATAAATATTGTTTGGAAAGCGGTTCTTAGTGCCTAACGACACACTAAAAACCTCTTATCAAAATGGCGCCGTTGCCGGGGAACTGTGCTATTGATTGAAGTATATTTTAGTTTAGTTTGCTTAGTTGATTTTTCTTTTATTTTCTTTTTAACTGTGGTTGTTATTTGCTAATCCTCTGCTTAGCTTTGTTGTGTTACATGAGAAGAAGAACTCACGGTTCACCCACATTGCCTCTAGATCTTGAAATCGACCGTACGTTGCGAAAGCTTCGGAAGAATTTGGAAAATCTGACTTTGGGTTCCGAGCCTTCTTCACCAATCTCAAGTACATCAAGTGAAGTTGAATCAGAAATGGGTGAAGAAATCCACAACTGTTTAGGGATTTCGGAAATCCGGGTTCCTATGTTCTTCAAGGTGGAATTCGACTCCCTACCACCACTACAAATTTCAGCATTCACCCTCAGTATACTCGGATGGTGAAAGCAGAGCAGTTTTGTGGGGGGTCAGATGAAGATCCTCTAGACCATCTCGACAGGTTTCTTGAGATCTGTGCCATGATAACACTAATGATGTCTCTCCTGACTACATCAAGATGCACTGTTCCGGTCCTCTCTTACCGGAAAAGCAAAGTCATGGCTCAAGAGCTTGCCTGCTAATTCCCTCACTACATGGGAAGAAGTCACGATGGCATTCTTGAAGAAATACTTCCCGGAGTGGAAGACTGCGGACATAAGGAGGAAGATCTCCTCATTTGAGCAAGAGAACGATGAGACACTTGCCGAAGCTTGGGAGCGGTTCAAGGAGATGATCCGTTCATGCCCACACCATGAGTTCAACAAGAATCTACTCATGCGATTCTTCTATGATGGTCTTGATCCGATTTCACGGGCCAATCTTGATGCTGGAGCGGGAGGTCAACTATCTAAGATCCCGCAAGAACAACTTGAGTCCACAATTGAGGAGGTGATCAAGAACTACTCATGGGGTGGAAGACGAAGAGGTGCTCAACCTAAGAAGAGCGGAAAGTTTGAAATTGACCCCATGGATCAAATTCAAGCTAAGATGGACCAACTCGATAAGAAGCTCTCCAAGATCAATCTTGCATCGTCTACTCCTTCACAGGTAAACTCTTTTTCTTGTGATATTTGTGGTGGTACTAACCATGATACTTCTTATTGTGGAGGTACCCATTCGGAGCATGTGGCGGCAATTAATTCAAGAGGAGATGGATATCAGGGAATCAAGGGTATAGGAACAATCAACAAGGAGGTTGGAGACAACCTCAACAAAACTACACCCAAGGATTCAACCAACCTCAACAAGGATGGAATCAACCTCAACAAGGGTACAACCAAGCTCACAACCAAGGGTTTGCGCAAGGGTATAACCAAAACCAAAACTATAACCAAGGTGGTTCCTCCTCACAAGGGTCCAACACATACCAAGCTCCACATCAAAGGACCAACAACCCAAAACCTCCCTCCAACCTTCCATTCCCCCAAACAAAATCCCGAACCTACACCATCTTCCGATCCACCTCTCTCCAAATTCTCCAACAACTCCAATCCATGAACCAAATTCTCCAAAACCATGAGCAAAGGTTTCAAGAGCTACAAGCCCACAACAAAATGCTTGAAACCCAAATTGCCCAAGTAGCTGAGAAGAATCCCTCCACCCCCACAAATCAACTTCCAGGCCAACCCATCCTAACCCCAACCTCCATCAAGCCAAAGCCATTCATTTGAGGTCGGGAACAAGTTATGCGGGTCCTAAGATGCCGAATGGGGAGTTAGAGCAGGATGGAGAAGCTGAGGTTGTTGAGAAGGAGGATGGAGCTGAGGAAACTGAGAAAGAGGACGTTGAGGAGAAGGATGAGTCACATGTTCAAGTTGGTGACAAAAACACATTGCCATCACCTCCACCAACCAAATCCTATGTGCCTCCGGTTCCCTATCCTCATAGGTTGGTAGAGAGAAAGTTGAGTGACAAGTTCACTAAATTTCTGAATGTGATGAAGAGCCTGCAAATCAACATTCCATTCCTTGAGGCTATGTCTCAAATGCCAGCTTATGCTAAGTTCTTGAAAGAGATCCTCTCCAATAAGCGAAAACTTGAAGATGAGCTTATCTCCCTACCTTACCAAGTGAGTGCTCTTGTGCAACGAACTATGCCCAAGAAGCAAAGAGATCCCGGGAGTTTCACCTTGCCGTGAAGATAGGTGACTTAGAGCCTAAGGGTGCACTGGCCGATCTGGGAGCCAGTGTCAATTTGATGCCCCTTTCTATTGCAAAGCACCTGAAATTTCCTCTTCATCCTACGCGCAAAACGATTCAATTGGCGGACCGCACTGTGAGAGTCCCTTGTGGTGAGTTGGAGGATATACCGATTCAAGTTGGGCATGTGTTTGTACCATGCGACTTTGTGGTGATGGATATGGAGGAAGATCCTGAGACTCCTCTTATTCTGGGAAGAGAAGCTCTAAAGACTTTGGGTGCCGTGATAAACTGCAAAAACGACACAATCACGGTTGAGGTAGCTAATGAGCGGGTGGTGTTTGAGTTCTCTAAGACACTGAAGAGACCTATGATGGAGAAAATTTGCCGGGTAAGCCTAGTGGAAGATGAGGTGAGGACACCATGAGTGTGGATAATTCTGGGACGATTTGTATGCTGCACTTACCGACACCCTTAACTTGGACATGGAAGAGGAACGCAAGATGAGGCGTTTGAGGTTCTAGCTGCATCATCCACTGATAAAGAGGAGTGTTCTAAGCCTCCTCCCAAGGTAGAGTTCAAACCCCTTCCCTCCTCTCTTAGATATGTTTTTCTTGATGATGCATGTACTTATCCTGTTATTGTCAATTCGAGTCTTGATGACATTTCTATATCAAAACTGATTGGAATTTTGCAAAAATATAAAGATGTCATTGGGTATTCGATTGATGACCTTAAGGGGATAAGCCCTTCTCTTGCTATGCATCGTATCCATCTCATCGATAGTAATGCCTCCTCCATCGAGCATCAGAGAAGGCTCAATCCCAACCTCAAAGAGGTTGTGAAAAAGGAGATCTTGAAACTACGTGACGCGGGAATCATCTATGCTATCTCAGATAGCAAGTGGGTGAGCCCGATTCACGTGGTTCCAAAAAAGGAGGCATGACTATAGTTGAGAATGAGAACGGAGAAACAATCTCAACTAGGACTGTCACTGGGTGGAGAGTCTGTATTGATTACAGAAACTGAACAAATCCACCCGGAAAGATCATTTCCCCCTTCCCTTCATTGACCAAATGTTGGAGAGGCTTGCTCGTCATTCACACTTCTGTTTTCTTGATGGTTATTCCGGATTCTTTCAAATCCCCATTCATCCGGATGACCAAGAGAAAACCACCTTTACTTGTCCGTATGGGACATTTGCATATCGAAGGATGCCCTTTGGTTTGTGTAATGCCCCATCCACTTTTCAGGTGTATGACAGCAATCTTCTCTGACATGCTAGAAGATTCCATTGAAGTCTTCATGGACGACTTTAGTGTGTGTGGTTCGTCTTTTGACACATGTCTGGTTAATCTTGAATGTGTGTTAAAAAGGTGTCAAGAGACGAACCTTGTACTGAATTGGGGAAAGTGTCACTTTATGGTCGAGGAAGGCATTGTACTTGGGCATAAAGTGTCGAAAAAGGGTATTGAAGTAGATCCGGCAAAGGTTTCGGTTATTGAGAAGCTTCCGCCACCGAACTCGGTGACGGGAGTTCGCGCTTTCCTTGGACATGCTGGTTTTTACCGACGTTTCATCAAGGATTTCTCTCAAATAGCCAAACCATTGACGAATCTACTTCAGAAAGATGTTGATTTTGCGTTTGATGAGTCTTGTACTAAGGCTTTTGAAACTCTTAAGAAAGCCCTTACTTCTGCCCCCATTGTGCAAGCTCCGGATTGGAGCTTGCCTTTTGAACTAATGTGCGATGCTAGTGACTTTTCAGTGGGAGTTGTTCTTGGGCAACGCAAGGAAGGGAGGCTACATGTGATAGCCTATGCAAGTAGGACTCTGGATGATGCTCAACGGAACTATGCAACTACGGAAAAGGAAATGTTGGCCGTGGTATTTGCTTTTGACAAGTTCCGTTCCTACTTGACATGTAATAAGGCGGTGGTGTATACGGATCATTCTGCGGTCCGGTATTTGATGAGTAAGAAGGATGCTAAGCCTAGGCTCATTAGGTGGGTGTTGCTTCTTCAGGAGTTTGATTTTGAGATGAAAGAGAAGAAGGGGACGGAGAATGTGGTAGCTGACCATCTTTCACGCCTCCCTCCTGACAATCTGGAGGAGATTCCTATCGAGGACGATTTGAGAGAAGAAGCCTTGTTCGCCATTCTGAACAATGAGGTTCCATGGTTCGCTGATTATGCAAATTATCTGGCTTGTGGGATTGAACCTCATGGTTTTACTTCCCAACAAAGGAAGCGGTTCTTTAAAGAAGTTTCGAGGTTCTACTGGGATGACCCGCTCCTTTTTAAGAAGTGTGCTGATGGCGTGTTTAGGAGGTGTGTTCCTAATCATGAGATGGCCTCGGTTTTGCATCATTGCCATACTTTGGCATGTGGAGGACATGGTGGAGCAAGCAAAACTGTTGCTAAGGTGCTCCAATGTGGTATGTTCTGGCCAACATTGCATAAGGATGCCCGAACATTTGTGGTGGCTTGTGATAGATGTCAACGGAGTGGTGGCATCACAAAGCGACACGAGATGCCTCAACAGAACATTCTTGAGGTTGAGCCGTTTGATGTCTGGGGGTCGACTTTATGGGCCCATTCGTTCCTTCCTGTGGGAATGTATATATTCTTGTTGCGGTCGACTACGTGACCAAATGGGTGGAAGCCATTGCCTCTCCCACCAATGACCATAAGGTAGTCACCAAGCTTCTTGAAGAAGATCATCTTCCCTCGATTTGGGGTGCCCCGTGTATTGATCAGTGATGGCGGTTCACACTTCGCCAAAAAGCAATTAGAAGCACTATTGAAGAAATACGGGGTGAATCACAAAGTAGGTCTTCCTTATCACCCCCAAACACAAGGCCAAGTTGAGGTTTCGAATCGAGAGGTTAAAAATGTTCTTGAGAGAGTGGTCAATAGGACACGAAAGGATTGGTCTTTGAAGCTTGATGACGCTCTTTGGGCTCTTCGCACGGCTTTCAAGACGCCCATAGGCACCACTCCCTATCGCCTTGTGTATGGCAAGGCATGTCATTTGCCGGTTGAGCTTGAGCACAAGGCTTGGTGGGCAGTTAAGGAGCTCAACATGGATCTACACTTGGCGGGAGAAGCTCGAAAAGAAAGGCTAGTAGAACTGGAGGAATTTCGTTTTGACGCTTATGAGAGTTCTAGACTATACAAAGAGCAAACGAAGAAATGGCACGACAACCGGATTCAACAACGAGATTTCCGGGTTGGGGACAAAGTCTTGTTGTTCAACTCAAGACTAAAGCTTTTCCCCGGAAAGTTAAAGTCCAAGTGGTCGGGTCCCTTCTCTGTGTTGAAGACTACTCCTTATGGGGCTTATGAGGTTATGGGTGAGAACGGTCCATTCTGGGTGAACGGTCAAAGATTAAAGCTCTACCATGATTCGCATTGCTGTTGGCTCCATTGGTTGCTTGATTCTTCGCTCACCTGAGCGACTCTCATGATGGATGTATCCTTTTTAGTCAAGCTAATGACTTAAAACAAGCGCTACACGGGAGGCAACCCGTTTCTCTTCTTTCCTTCTTTCATTTCTTTTATTTTTCCTTTGTTTGTTAGTTAGCTTTTGATTTATCAGTTAGCCATGAGAGGTACATTGGAACATCTGAATTTTTATGAGAAGTTGAGTGAATTGAGTGTTTTGGAAAGAAATATGTACAAATCAGACGGGTTAGGTGCTCCCGCACCTGTTCAATGTGCGCCCGCACATGAGAAAAATTTTCGAAAAAAAACTTTGGTGCGCCCGCACCAAATTTTGCACACGATTTTCAGAAAAAACAGAAGACTTTGGTGCGCCCGCACCTAGTCCATGTGCGCCCGCACCTTGTAAAAAATTTTTTTTTTTTCGAAACAAAAGCAGGTGCGCCCGCAACACTTCTGTCGACTGATTTTGAAAAAAACAGACGACTTTGGTGCGCCCGCACCAAAGCCTACGAATTTTTTTGGAAAAAAACAGAAGGGAGAGGTGCGCCCGCACCTCCTGTTGGTGCGCCCGCACCAAACATGTTTTTTGAAAAACTTTTCGGTTGGTGCGCCCGCACCAGGGAGAGGTGCGCCCGCACCAAACCGGCTGGGCGAAAAAAACGACGCACTTTTTTTTCGGGCCTCCTCCCTCTTTTCCTCATTATTTCGAACTCTCTCTCACACTCACTCACTTTCTCTCTCTTCCTCCTCTCTAGATCCGGCGACTTTACACCCTTTTCCGGCGACTTTCAAGGGCAAATCTCACCAAAATCTTCATCACCATCTTCTCTACAACATTCAAAGCACAAAAATTGGGGGTTTTGCAAGGATTTGATTTCTAGGGTTTCAAAATTGGGGATTTTCATCTCCATGTTGGTAACTCCCTTCTAATCTTTGCTTTTTCATCAATAATCTACTAAATTGGACTTCTAGTGTTTTTCTTTTAGATTGCATGCTTGTTTCCCTAATTTCTTTTGATTGTTCATGAACTTTGGTCATATTTGTGTTTGGTGATGTGGTGAACATATGCAATTTTTGTGGTTTGTGATAAATTCATAATATTCTTACTTTTTGAGAACTACATTGCAAAAATTGTGAGGTGTTGTTGCTTTTTGTGCATAATTGTGGTTGGTTTGGTGAAATTGGCTTGAAAGTCTCTTTGAGTGGTGAAACTCTTGATTGCTAGCAACTTTGTTGCTACTAATTGTGGATGGCTAGCTGGTAGATCTTAGGTTTAGTTTTTGATTTTTCTTTTTTGTGTGTTTTCCCTTTTGTGTGGTTTGATTTTTCTTTTTGTGTGTTTTCGTTTTTTTCTTTTGCGTGTTTCTTTGTGTAGAGAGTCCGCTTTGTGGTTGTGTCTTTGCAGCAGATCATCACTTCTCCTTCCCTTTTTGCCAAACAAAAATTCTTTTTCACCATGGGAAGAAGTGGGTGAAGGCTCATCCAGGTCTAAGCGAGCAAAGACGGGGTCTTCTTCACAAGGACCTTCGTCTAGCTCGCATCCCCCTCCCCTTTATGCTCTAAAGTTTCCCAACGCCGCTCATAAACAAATTTTCCAACAACTTTCTGAGCGCACGTTTCGTCCCACAAAGTTCTATGACCACACTACCTGCAACTACCTTAACATCGAGTCGATGATAAGGGAGATGGCAGATAATGTCGGGTTATCGGACTTCCTTGATATTCATGAACCTACTTACGATCAACTCACTCTCGAGTTCTTGAGTACGTTGAACGTAAGTAATGTGACAGGTGCTCTAACTATTCAATTTCGCATGTTTAATCAAGCTAGAGCACTGTCTTTTGACGAATTCTGTGAGGCGTTTGGGATGGACCCTCGAGCCCCCTGCGATGCCCCTTTGGGCATCATCTGGCAGGGATACAATGAGCAAGAGTGGTGGGCAAAGATCACCAACGGTACGACTTCGTTTCGAACGAACTCGTCCAAAGCGTCGGAGATCATCCACCTTGCTCTCCGATACTTCCATAGGATGTTGGTTTACACCATCTTTCCTAAACAGGAAGTCGGGCAGTTGCGGAAGGACGAGCTGCTGGTTCTCTGGTTGGCCACTGACGGGGCCCACCATAGAGCCCGCATTAACTTTGCTGCTCTCCTCCTCAACCGACTGCAGGAAATTCGGGGGGGCACAACGGTGACTGGGGAGATTCTTTGTGGTGGCATGGTCACCCGGCTAGCATCCTACCTTGACTTGACCGATGACTTGGCTCGCTTGGAAGCCAGCATGCCTACTGTTGGCCAGTCCAACAAATTGGATGGTGCCAGCCTGCAGCAGATGAAATTTCTGCGCAATTATAAAAAGGAAAACTGCATCTGGCTTGTGGGGGGCGACCTTACTGTTATATAGGGCCCGACTTCGTTTGGGACCTCCCAGCTAACGTTGAAAACCGTTGGCGGGTTCCCCCTGCCCATGACATCCCACGGGCTATCCCTGAGCCCATGCCTATGGAGATCGATCCCCGCGTTCCGAGAGGTCCGAGGCCCGACCACCGCATTCCTGAGAGTGAGGTGGCCGAAGCTTCCTCCTCTCAATCCTTCGACATGGGCTCTGTCATGGCAGCCATAGCCAGATGCAGGCCTCTCAGGAGGCCAATCACCGTGCGGTTACGGCTACTCTTGCCGGTATCCCGCAACCTGGACCATGTGTCTAGGGTGGCTTGGCGCACTCACCTCGCCAATGTCCACTCCGGACATGAGCCTCCCTTCCCTAACCATCCCCACTATCCTCCTTCTTTCGACCCTCGAGAAGGGCCGTTTGAGGAGCCTTCATTCCGTCCTTACCCCCACTACCCATCCTACTATGATGGGTCTCTGGTGGGTATTTCCCCCTTACCCCCCTCCCGATGGGGGGATGGTGGGAACTATTAGGAGCTTTTCTAACCCCCCTCCCTCTCCTCCTTTTGCAACTCCGAGCGCGGAGTTTTGCTTAAGCTTGGGGGACTTGCTTGTATGTCTATATCTTAGGGAGTTTCGGGGTCATAGATGGTTAGAAGTTAGGGGTCTCATTGGTTTTCGGTTGTTATTGGTGATTGTTTCTGTCTGTGGTATTGACATCCCCCACCCCTGCTGACTTCTCTTCACCTGTACAGCTGTGCTTTGGTAGTTTCTTTTGGTCATTTTCTTTTGCTTTGCATATTTTAAAAAAAAAAAAAAAAAAAAAAAACAAAAACATTTTCCTCTTTTATTCTTTTTCTTCCTTTTTTTTGTTTTTTTCTGCATTTAGGATAGCTTGGTTGCATGCATGATTTGTGGCTAAGAGTTCATGACTTGATTGGAAGACCTTCCTTATATTAGACTTGATGATTTTGGAAGCCCTGTTGTGACTTTAGGCGTCTCTTGAAACCGATAACTTTTGGTAGAGTCTCTTTGAAATTAGGCGAGTTGGATGAATGGATTGCCTTGCCCCTTGTGCGATGAATCCCGAAGGAGGGCCAAGAACCTCGTAAGACTCACCTCACCATTGATCGCCTAACTTGTGACTTGCATTTTAGCTCCCCAAGATTACATAAGACGAGCCTCTAGGAGAATGATTTAGGGCGTTTCTTTTGCTAGTAATAGGAGCTACAGAGCCAAAAGCTTGAATACCTGCATAATATTCGCTTCTCAACCCATCTGAGCCTTTCTATCCTATTTTTGTTTAACCCACATAATGAGTCATGGCCAAACTTTCCCCAAAGTGGAGTACATGTGTAGTTTTTGTTGAGTTAAGTGGTTTTGATATTAAGTCTTGGTTGAAAGAGAGTTAATGTGCTTGTATGATAGCAAAAGTTGAAAAATTTTGTGAAAAAGAAAGACAAAAGAAATAAAAGAAAGAAAGTTCTTATTGTTTGATTTGGTTTATTATTGAAAATGAAAAGAAAGAAAGATCAAATTGATGAGAAAAAGGAAAAAGTTCACAAAGTGAAAAAGAAACAAGTGAAATTCAAGGATATGTGTGAGAGTTCTTTTAATTGAGAATAGTGTTAGGACTAGCTTGGGGAGTATTTACCCTAGTTTGTACTCCACTTACCCTTTTTGCACCACATTCCTAGAATATGATCCACACCCCTAACCTAGCCCCGTTACAACCTTAACAAAGTCCCTTTTGACTTCTAGATTGGACTTGATCTATTCAGTAGTGGCGGGTGAGATTTTGTGCAAGTCATGATGAGGGTCATCAAAACATGGTAGAGGCGAGCAATTATGGTTGAGCATCCCTAGGGAGGAGTCAAACTTGGGTCTTGGAAGTGGAGAAGAGTGAGAAATCATTCTTGGAAAGCTTTCTTTCAAAAAGACTCGGTTGATCGGTGGATTGAGACCTTAGAGTCACTCTTGTGCTTCCTAATCATCTTCCCTCTTGTGTTTGGTTGGTCTCCTAAATCTTGATATGAACTCATTTAGATTGCATGTCATGTTTGTAACCTTGCATTTAGAGCATATAGGTTAGTTTGTTGCATGTTTCCCGTTTCTTTTTATTCTCCTTTTCTTTTTCTTTCCTTCACTCTCATTCTTGGTTTACTTGAGGACAAGCAAAACGCTAAGCTTGGGGGAGTTTGATAAGTGCGTTTCCAACGCACTTTATGACCTTCTTTTGGCTTGTTTTAGCTCCCTTTTCCTCCTTTTCTTCCTTCTTTCTCCTCACTTTTCCCTTCTATTTCATTCACTTGATCATACTTGGTCATAGTGACATTTTGCTAGATTTTCGATCTATTTCGATCGAATTTCTAGCACATATGCTTTCACCGTGTTTGTTCGTGTTTCTATTGCAGGTATTGCCCTCTTCGGGTCGAGAAATGCGAGACATGGCACAAGGGAACGAGCTAGAGGCTGAAAGGTAGCCTGAGGTGCGCTTGGTATGCCCGCACACGATGGTGCGCCCGCACAAGCCACTGGTGCGCCCGCACCATCGACCAATTCTGGAGCACAAAACAGACTACATTGGTGCGCCCGCACAAAGCATAAGGTGCGCCGCACCTATGTCTGGTGCGCCCGCACCAAACCGTGGTGCGCCCGCACATTCTACGAAGTAATTCAGGCTGAGGCAGGAGACTTAGGTGCGCCCGCACCTTACATGTGGTGCGCCCGCACCTTCATCTGGTGCGCCCGCACCTTCATCCGGTGCGCCCGCACCATTTGACGAAGAGATTTCCACCTTGAGGCAGAAGACTCAGGTGCGCCCGCACCTGAGCAAGGTACGCCCGCACCTGAGCAAGGTGCGCCCGCACCTCCTTTTGGTGCGCCCGCACCTCACGATCCGGACAAAAAAAATCGATCATTAAACCCTCTTTTCGAGAGGAGTTGGGGACTTACGCTTTATTCTAGTTTTCACATAATATTTTAGGGTTTTGTATTAGAGAGAAAAAGACCTTAGTTTCCATTGATATTGAGATTAGTGATCATAGATTGTGATTCCATTTGACATTCAAGGTACTTTTCGTTCAATTCAATTCAAAGTTTCAGTTTTTATTTCATTCTCTTGGTGTTTGTTTATGTTCTTATATTATTTAAAATCTTCATTCTCTTAGTTTAATAATTGTGATTTCTATTAGTTTAATAATTTCTTAATCATGTTTAACCTTAGATTAGTCATAGATTTTATGTTTAATTGCTTAAACTCCATGATTAGTGAGTAGTTTCATAATCTAGGGTTAGGGTGAAAGTATGAATTAGGGTTTAAATATGATGTTGATGTGATTGTGATGTATGGAGAAGTTTATGCATTGATCTTGGTGTTTTGAGACCTTAGGATAGATATTGATCACATTTATACTTTGGTATTTTGATTTCAAACGTTCTTAAATCGGATTTTGAACTCTTTTATCATCCCCAAGAATCAACTTAATTTCTATACCAAGATATTGGATGGAAATTAAGGGGATCCTTCATTAGGGGTTTTCCAAACTTATCGAATCGCTTAATCAATTAACTAAAGACCATTCGAGAGAGGATTTAGTTGATTGATTGAGTGATTACTCTTGAGGACCATTCGAGAGAGGACTCAAGTAATTTAGAGGGAAACTAAACCTTGCATAATCGTCTTTGTTGCTTCGCAATCGCATTAACAATCATCATCCGTTCTTATTCATATTAGTAACCTTAACTCTAGTGTCTTTAATTTGATATTTGAACTCGTGATATTTGCTTGTTTTAGTTATTAGATAGTCTTAATTGTTACCAAACAGCTTTCAAACCCCCAAATACCTTTCAATTAGGTAGTCTAGACTAGATAGACTCTAATCAATCCCAATTTTCCTGTGGATCGACCCTTGACTTGCCCTTACTATTCCATTAGTAGTTGCTTGTTAGGACTATAAATATTGTTTGGAAAGCGGTTCTTAGTGCCTGAACGACACACTAAAAACCTCTTATCAGCCACCACCATGCAGCTGCACCACCTTCTCTTCTCTTTTCTCCTCCACTACGAGTTATTGTGGAGCATCACTTCTCTCACTCTCTTTCGCGGTAAATCCCCTTTCAATCTCTCCTCTTTTACATTTCTCTAATTTTTGTTTAATTTGATGGAAACTTCTATTTTTTGTTGTAAATGTGCTTGTATTTGCTCAAAGAGTGATTGTTTGGGGTGGGTTGGGGTGGGGGAGGGCTGAGGAGGGTGGGTTGGGGGTGCTGGGCAGGTGGTGTGGGAGGGTTGGCAGGGGTGGGGAGGGCTGGCAGGGGTGGAGGGTTGGGGAGGCTGGACAAGGGTGTGGGGAGGGCTGCAATGGGTGGGGAGGGCTGGTAGGGGGTAGGGGAGGGCGGGGATGCTGGCAGGGGGGGGAGGGCTGGAAGGGGTGGGGAGGGCTGGGGATGCTGGGCAGGGTGGGTAGGGCTGGCAGGGGGTGGGGAGGGTTGGCGGGTGGGGGAGGGTTGGCGGGGCAGGGAGGGTTGTGGAGGTAGATTTATTTGTGTTTCTTGATATGAGATTGTATGAAAAGCAATGTATTTAGCTATGAAATCTACAAGTTGTTTGAATCATCATCATATGCCTAGATACCCGTTCAAGACTTACTCATAGAGTAAGTCTTGAATAGTCCCCGGTTTGGGACTGTTCTTGGACGTTTGATCTCACTTAGGGGTGAATGTGTGTCTTTTTTCAATTCTGAGGAAATTCTTGGCTTATCGTTTCTTACATTGTTCTCTGGGTACATATGTAGATAAGCAATTATCTACATTGTGTACTTGGAAAACTGTAGGGAAATGCTGCCGGATTTTCTTAGAATTGAAAAGTTGGCATATATTCACTAGCGAGATTAGACGTCCAAGGATGGGTTAGGTTGGAGTGATAAGGACCTTCGGTTGCATGCATACAATTGAACATGTCACTATCTTAGCTTGCTCTATATATACGTGTGTGATTTGAATATGTGAGTGATGTACTTAAATAATGATTGATGCATTATAATGAATGGTTGTGTTTAATTATTAGAGGTGGTCTTCTTGAATGAGATGGATCGTACTTGGATGTATGGTAGTCGTGAATCGATTGAGTTTGTGAAAGGGGTCTCGGAATTCTGTACAACTGCATTAGAATATCAAACATCCTCTGGAGCAGACGACTTTTATTGTCCTTTTGTCGATTGTAGAAATGTGAGCAAGGTTAGTAGTATACATGTGGTTAGGGAGCATGTCTTTCGTTGTGGGTTTAGGCCTCAATACCACGTATGGTTTGGCATGGTGAGCAGGGGAGGTATATAGGAAGCTCTAGAGTAAAGAATGATGTATGTGAAGAAAAGAAGGATGATGAGTTAGGGGATGAGAATTTGGATGATGAGTTTGGAGATGACGATAGGGATCGGGTAGATGAGATGATACACGAGGTTGAAGATCAGTCGTGTAGACGACCTCGTATTTTTGAGTCTATGTCTCAGGCTGCTGAAAAGCCGTTGTATCCAGGTTGTACAAAGTACACAAACTTTCCGCGGTGGTAACACTGCTCAACATTAAGTCGCAAGCTGGTTGGACGGACTCTAGTTTCATATCGTTGTTGGAAGTTTTAGCTGATATGCTCCTTGATGGAAATGAACTGCCACTACTACATTTTTGATCAAATGCAACAACTTAAAAAAGCTAATGCAACGACATTTTCACTACTGTTGCAATAGTAAGGGTCTAATGCAACGGAAATAGAACTTCCACCACTAAGAGGGTAGCTATTGCAACGGGTTGGCCCTAGCCGTTGCAATAGGTAGGTTAATTGTTGCAACAACTAATATAAACTAATCGTTTTTTTTAGAAATTTGAAGTATGCGTTCAATGTTTTATATTTCCCTCTCTATCTTTTTCAAAAATTTCAAACCCCGTCTACGGTGATGCTAACAAAAAAAACTACTAGGCAAGCTTTATAAATTAGAAAGAGATGAATTTTGGCTTTTCTCACAAAATAGCAAACAAATGTATATGAGAGAACGATAGGAAGACGATTTATTATTTAATATTCATATTATTATTGTTTAAATATTATTTATATAGTTATTAAATTCAATTTAATTCAGTTCAGTTTAATTCAATTCAATTTAATTCAGTTCAGTTGAGCTCAGCTCAGTTCAGTTCAGCTATTTTATGCCGAAGAGAATAGACCCTAAGTGAACACTATATGGTGGAATTAGTTTTCCTTAAGCATCGATTTGAGAATTTCTTTATTCAATAACTCCAATTCAAGCCTAAGTGAATACTATATTGTGGAATTATGTTGTTCCTTAACACCAATTTGAATTTTTCTTCATGTTGAACACCATTTTGGAAAAACTTTCGTCACGCGAAGGCAATTTGAAAATAAAGTAAAATTGCGGGATATCAAGACGAGCAGACTACCACTCGAAGGCGGCAACAAGCCAAGGCCAACAACTGTAGACAAAAGCGTGTATTGACTGGAAATTGCCTTAGATTTCCTCACGTGTTTCTTGATAATTACATCATGTTTTGCGAGAAAATAATTGTATTTTTGCAGCGATTTTGCACGATTTTATAGAAGGAAAATATGATTCAGTTAAAAAGTGTTAAATTTGTGACCATTTGTACAAAAGTAAAACTAACAGGAAGGTGATTATTAAAATAATATTTTTTGGGATAAGATTGTGAGAAAACCTCTCCTAGCTTGACTATTAATTTCTATGGACATAATAGAAATAATAAACCTTTATTCCTCATGATTTTAACATGTGTATTTGAAGATTATGTTGAAACCACCATGCTTTGATTCGTATTATTAATTTTTATTCACTTAGCAATAAAAATATGGACAATTTGTGATCAAAAATCTTGATTTTTATCCATTTACCTAAGATAATTACACATTTTGATTATGTTAGAATAATCATAAATTTTGGGGCCGAGTACCCTCTTTATATAATCCAAACTTGTAATTTTATATAAACCTGTAGTAAATAAAGAAAAAAATCAATTATTTTGAGAAGGTCCTTTAAAAATTGGATAAGAATAATCAATAATAAGATTATCTTTTTTTAAGAAAATGGTGAAAAAGTAACGACAAGTACTCATATCAAAATTTTCAAATATGAGAAAGTTTTTAGCATCTATGTATGTACTCCTAACTAACTGAGTATCAGCCTAAAATATATGAAAAGGGAAATATATATATATAGGAGGGCTCTTGTGAGAACACTTCCTCTATGTGAGAACACTTTTTTATGTGAGAACAAATCTGGACCACCCCTATCACGCTACCTTTGGATCTCTCTCTATCTTCTCTTTCCCTCTCCTCTATATCGTTGTTCATGGAGTTTTAGTTCTTCAATGTTTTAGTTCGATTATTTGCGGATTCAACACTATTTTTTTCATAAAGTGTGTTGGTTACTATGATACAACAGAGGGTCACTATGATATAGCAGAGGGTTGTGTTGGTTACTATCTATGATACATCAGAGGGTCACTATGATATAGCAGAGGGTCACCATGATATGGAAAAAGTAAATATTATTTTTTCTTGACTAATTTCTTTAAACATGTGATAGATGTGTTATTATGATATAACACATGGTCACTATGATATTTTCTCATAGTTTTGCAAGTTTAGTTGCTCAATGTCATTTTCTTGATTCTCTTATTAATTTTCTTCAATTTTATAATTTTACTCATAGATAATGAAGTATATATTTCATTATCTATGAGTAAAATTATAAAATGTAGATAAATTTGAAAATTCACATGATAGACTTAAGTAGCGCAATATACACGCTCCTTTATCTTACACAATAAGTTTTCTTATTGAGGCACTGCATTAGGTACTTCGCAATATAAGATAATATGAAAAATATATATTAAGATGTTAACTGTGTTCCAACATTGATCACTCAATTATTTGGATCCAAATTTATATAATTGTAGTTGATCCATTTTCCATGATACATTAAATAATTGTATGCTTAAATATGTCCCAATCCAACCTGATTTAACAGTTACCTGAATGCAATTCAAATTGAACCCCTTTTTTTTTTGTTTAAAAAAGCATAGCATAAATAGTTTAAGGCTTAAAAAGCCTGTTACAATCCTCCATTGACTAACTATTACAACTCTGAAAATAAAAAATTAAATTAAAATGCTAGTAGTTTATATATATAATTTATACGTTTAACTTATATGACATCTTAAGCAGGTAACTGGGTTAGGACTTATTACGTAGTAAAACACTTAGAGGTCGTTTGGTTCAAGATATGAAATAGAAAGGGAATGGATACAAATAAAGGAGGAAAATGGTAACAAAAATGGTTACCTTTATTGAGTGTTTGGTTCAAGCCAAGGAATGGAAATGAAAGGTAACCATTAACTTCAACTAATGGATTTTGTTACTTGAGGGGGAGGGAAAGACACAAATTGGGAGAATCCATTACCATCAAGTAATGGTAAGGAATCAACGAGGGGTTGAACTAAACAAAAAGAAAGAAAAGCGGTAATTGATTCCCTTTCTTGAAACCCAAAAATAGTAAACCAAACGACCCATTAATGATAAATAAAGTCGTCAAATGTTATAATAATATGAACGATGTTCTAGATAAATAATTGCAATGACTTCATCACAATAATCACTTGAACATGGTGTCCATTGTCTAATTAACTTCTCTAATAAGTAAAACCATCTTGTGAGATAGGGTTGTGAACGGCAGCGAAGCGGCAACACATCGCTCGCGAGGTCCCCCTATAGTGTCGTAGAAACGTAATGTACAGTGTATATAGACTACAGACGACTTGAACATACTAATGTCGTAACCTTTTTCGCTACGTTTCTTACCGATCCTTTGGTTTCATACTATTCACTCTGATCTTCTTTCGAACAATTTATAGATAATAAACTAGTTATTAGGTCCGGGTTACGCCTTAGGTAAGAAAAAATTTCATTTATTAATATAATATTTTATGATAATAATACTAAATACAACTTAGTCTAGTGGTTAAGACGTTAGTATATGTACATGACTATATGAGGTCTCGGGATCAAACCTTATACTATGCAATTTCTAAATTTTTTAATTATACATGGATTACAGGAAGTAAAAATCTCCCTAGTGAGAGCACCACGTGGCACGTTTTCTTGTTTATGCACGCCTTTTAATATATTTGTATAGATACTTTTTCCGTTTCAAAATATAGTTCTTATTTTCCTTTTTTACGGTAATTTATGCAAGTAGAATTTAAGAGAGATAGTAAAAAAAATTGTTTATTTAAATAAATGTTGTTTGGAAAAAGATGATTTTAGGAGAGAGAATGGAGAATAATTGGTGAAAAAGCATTAATTTAACATTTTGATTGAATAAACAAAGGAAAAAACAAATTTGAAGAGCGAATAAATGATGGGACACGATTTTTCTAGACAAATTACGAAAAAATGTAGAATTAAATATGAAAATAAGAACTATATTTTGGGGCACCCAAAATAAAAATGGAAACTATATTTTGAAAAGGAGGAGATATATAATAAGAATTTGTAGAAAAAATCAGCTATCTAAAGAATGTGGTATACAAATTTGTCTGAACAATATTGGTTATTGGATAAAACTTCTCTAAAACTAGCTATTTCTTGGTTCGTGGCTTGAACATATATTTTGCGTTTGCATAATGCATATCCTAGTTAGCAAAAATTGGGAATTTTCAGGAGTAGCCTTCAACTTTGACTTTTTATTATTGGTAATAAAAAATTTTGATTATCAAAAATAATCTTAAGGTTTTGGCTACACTTAAAAATGTCGCATTAAGAACGATTTTTCGTCAAAAACAATTGTTGATCTGTTTTTTTGAACTAAGTATGGTTTCATAAGCTAGAATGATGTGAGTTTCCTTTATAAAAGCTATTTTGCTTTTGTGTCTTATTAAAAACTTATTTCACTCGATTTTACAAAAGATCGATATGAGCAAAAGCTTGATATTTCAGAATATGTATACATGTATATGTATGATTATATTCTCATGTTCTAAAAAAATTTATTTGTGTTCTAAATTTTAAAATGTTCTCATATAAGTATGTGTTCTCACATAAGGGGGTATTCTCACTGGATCCCAACCCTATATATATATATATATAAAATCTAATGCAAACAAATGCCATCTTGCCACATGTACTCCCCTCCTCAAATAAATGATATGTAACCAACTACCATCACTTTTTGGTTTTAATGAAGGGGGGGGGGGGGGGATTGTATTACTTCTCGAAACTTGCCACACTTTGACCAGAATTTTTTGTCAAAGTGTTGCAATTAATATAGAACGGAGGAAGTATAACATACATCTAAGAAAAACATTTAAACATATAATTAATTACTTATATCCTACAATCATCAAGGAGATAGCTTAAATTTCTTTTGAACTTGTTGCCTACATGAACTTTGTAGGAAACAAAATTATTTAAAGACAACATAATATTTCTCTTTTTAAAATAATTAAGTACAAATGTATATATATTAGTACTCATTAATTTACTGGTAATAACCGTCTGTGCTACTTTCCAATACTATTATATGATAAAAAAAAACTCTTAAATTTTTTTATAACCTTTATAATTAACACCATTATACTATTTAATTGCATCCGGTTATATTCTTACACATTAACCTGAATTTCAAAAATAAGGTTGTATCATAGTCTTTGTAATTAATAATATATTTATATGTATGTGCTCTCTTGTAGTTGAGAGTTATACTGATCAATAATTCATATTATACTTTACTTTGTAGAAGTTCAAAAGGAGCTGGAAGATTATTTCATGAGCACAATCCAATGCATATAACTTTTTTTTCACTTCTCTCAAGTGTTTGATTTAACACTTCAAATTCACATTGATAGATGATCTGGGACATCGCCGGGGTCAACAACTAGTTTGACTTTAAACATGTTGGACAATTCTTCTAGTAGTGAAAAGAACGGCTGAAGATTTGCCAGCCTATAAATATGCATGGTTAGCTACTTAGCTCGTTGCTCAATATACAAAAAAAATATCAAGCGCATATAAAACCTTCGACCACAAGTCATCATGCCACTAATGTTTGCCTTACTTGCAATTCTGTTTTTTACCCTAGTGTTTTTGCTTCTTACTAAGCACAGAAAAGATGAGCCTGTTCATCTTGCCCCTGGACCTAAAGGGATCCCCTTAATAGGAAACTTACACCAATTCGACGCCTCGAAACCTCACGTCTACTTAGCGAATCTAGCCAAGACCTATGGCCCAATCTTAAGCTTGAGATTCGGATGCGTACCAGTTGTTGTGGTTCAATCAGCCAAGCTAGCCAAAGAGGTTCTCCAAACACAGGACCTCAACTTTTCTGATAGACCACAATTTGCTGGATCCCAAAAGCTAAGTTACAATGGGTTAGACATAGCTTTTTCCCCATATAATGAGTATTTTAGAGAAGTAAAGAAGATTAGTGTAGTTCATCTCCTTAACTCCAAAAGAGTGGAGTCTTTTGCCCCTATTGGTCAAGAAGAAGTCTTAAGGATGATTAAAAACATCTCCTTGTTGTCTTCTGCTTCAAAAATTGTTAACTTAAGTGAATTGGTTATGGCATACTCATGTTCGAATATGTGCAGGATTGCTTTTGGCAGGAGGTATACTACTAACAATATTAATGCCACTACAGTTTATTCGACACTTTTTATATGGTGTATAAATACACATTCTATTTTGTTAACTTCTACTCCCTCTGTTTTTTTTATCATTCCTACTTTTATGTGCGCGTCTTCCAATGCACGTTTTAAAACTTAAATATCTTTCATTATATATTAGTAAAAATTATAACGATTGAATATTAATAAAGTACTAATTGAGACGAATCAAACAAGACCCCACATGACTATGTTTTTATCTTATAAATTGAGAACATTTGAGAAGATTCTCTCTATGCATGAATAGTGTCAAGATTCCAAGTGAGAAAGAAAAAAAAAATAGAGGGAGTAAGTCATATGCTTACAGGCTACAGCCCAGTCCAATCAAAATCCATTTATGCATATTTTTAATAAAATCTGCCTAATATAAAATATGTATACTCAAATGTTTTAAATAGGCTGCTAGAATATATAGTTATTCTTGGGAAAAAAACAGTCATGGAAGATGAAGGAATGGAATCAATGTTAGAAACGTAAAAAGTTGTGTCATATCATATGCTTAACCTGCATTTCTGAATTTTTCCAGGTACGAGGAAGCTGAAGGGTCAAGGAGCAAATTTCATAGTCTACTTAATGATGCACAAGCCATGTTCATAGCCTTCTTCTTTGCTGATTATTTCCCTTTTGGTGGTTGCCTTGATAGGCTAAGTGGAAACTCCTCAAGGCTTGAAAGAACGTTTAAGGATTTGGATGCATTTTATGAAGAAATTATCAATGACCATCTTCACCCAAACAGGACTAAATCTTCGCAAGAGGATATCATTGACGTTCTACTCAACCTTAAGAAAGAACGCTCTTTTGAGCTCACCTTGGACCACATCAAAGCATTGTTGATGGTACGTTATTCTCATAATGTATCTCTTCTTCGTCTATTATATCTAGCCAATGATGCCGAATTGTATCAAGCCGTTATATATACTTCATAAATCAGTGACTTTTCCGAAATATCATATTTATATCATATTGACTTTTGCATTATTTATATAGTTTTTTTTTGTTGTACCATTTTTGGGGGGCTTTTGAATTAAATGTATCATTTTCATTATGAAAAAGGTTTTCTCCTCACAATTGATTAATGATCATCACACCTTATACACAGACTCTTAACATGCGTGCCATTTGTTTGGATACAACGATTCAAAAAATAGAGGATTGCTAATTTTGGTCGGTAATATTAGGCTTATAATATAATTAACATGTTATGACCTAGATTCATCTCAATATTTTTTTTTAATATTAGGTTTTCAAATACTTTTTTGCTAATAAATAATATATTAAAGATGTGTAATCAAATATCACGCTGGCAAGAATGAATCGGAAGTCAAACTGATGCAAGAAAAAAAAAACACATAGGAAGTGTATGGTATCATTGCATAATATTCTAAAAGCCGGAATGGATACACATAAATCCTATGATTAACTGATAAAAAATTTCATTTACTTTTAATTTAAAGTAGTTTTGTAGATTGAGTGTCATAATATAGTTACATAGTAGCAAAATTTATAAAGAAATTTGATATTTTAATATACACATCCAAATAAAACCCTTAACATCGCACATGATCTGATCATGTTCTTTGTTATATATATGGTCAGAAAATACGGCCAAAATTTATGAAATTTGATATTGAAGAAATCAAATGGAAACTTATTTATTATGCAACGAAGGAGGTCTATGAGTATAATCTTAACAATATAGTCTCTTTTTTTCTAGAATATCTTTGTAGCAGGAACAGATACTAGCTCAGTGATGGTAGTTTGGGCAATGATGGAGCTAGTGAAGAACCCTCATACTATGACGAAAGTACAAGAGGAGATCAGGAATGTTGTACGAAATAAGGATTTTGTAGAAAAAAATGATCTTCCAAAGTTCAAATACTTTAAGGCAGTTGTGAAGGAAACATTTAGATTGCATCCTGCAGCTCCGTTACTAATTCCACATGAAGCAGTAAAAAGGACCACAATTGATGGTTACGATATTCTACCGAAAACATTAGTTTATATCAATATATGGGCTATTGGAAGAGATAGTAAATTATGGAAAGATCCAGAAAAGTTCATGCCTGAAAGGTTTTTCGAAACTTCGATAGATCTCAAAGGAAATGACTTCGAGCTACTTCCTTTTGGAGCTGGCAGAAGAATGTGCCCAGGGTTAAATCTTGGTATTGTTAACATGGAACTTGCACTTGCCAATTTGTTATACTCATTTGATTGGGAAATACCTGATGGTTTAACAAAGGAAGATATTGACACTGATGTGCTCTCTGGTCTAGCCATGCATAAGAAAAATCCACTTTGTCTTGTTGCAAAAGAAACTTAATGTCAAAGTGCAACTGGTTTAGATGGGTAAAGCCGTAAAGGTGAGAGTGTTAATATCCATGTAATCTCATGTATGATAATTGATAGTGCGTCTATATTATTCTTATACCTATAAATATAATTATGGGTAATATGTGTAATTTGTATCAACTTTAAATAAATAAGTGGAATGCCTCTTGCTCGTCAAAAGCTCTTTGTGACAATTATCTCCTTTTCACATTATTTTTTGTCTCTTTTTAATTCTCTTTCAAGATTTTATTACTATCTTCCAGTCATCAATCACCAATCACGACTCCACAGTGGGGCATATCCAGCAAGAATCTAAAGTATTTAAATGAACTCCAAATATGCAAAGAAAGCAAGGAAAAAAGTAAGTCAATAAAGCCAGAAAAGAAATAATTAAAAGGGAAATTCTATATGATACTCAGATTTTAAGAATTGTCCAACTAATATGACTATAGTTACACCCTAATTGCTACCATGACTCTATTGTTAATAAAAAAAGTTAGAAAATATTAAGTTAGCTTAGTTTAACTAATCAACTAACTTTCCTCCCTCATTTAACACCCATCCCTTTTAAATTTGTGCTTCCTCCAAAAGCTAAAACTTATTTGGCCTATTGTCAAGATTATTATGAGCTCTTTGTTTAACATGAAAACTAGTATTTGGGTCCGGGCGTTGCCCCGAATTGGTATTGTGTTTCCGAAATTGATATACATTTTTTTCGATTCCCACTAAAATATACTCCCTCCGTCCCAAAATATAGTTCCCATTTCTCACTTTCACGGTAATTTGTGCAAGTAGGATTTAAGAGAGATAGTAAAAAAAAATTTGTTTATTTAAATAAATGTTGTATAGGAAAAGATGATTTTAGGAGAGAGAATGGAGAATAATTGGTGAAAGAGCATTAATTATAATATTTTGGTTGAATAAACAAAGGAAAAAACAACATTTCTTAGAAGGTAGCTAGTTAGTTGTATATTAGATGTTCGTACAACTTATTTTCTTTTGTAACCTCATAACAGAGATATAGAATTTCTATTATTCTCTCTCCAAACTTGAGTCTCTTCATAAATATTCTTACTTTATCGATTTCTATATGGTATCAGAGCTTGAATATCTTGTTTGAGATTCAGGTTTTGATCTCTTAAGTGAAATTCGTATTATAGCTGCAAAATTGGTGAAAGAGCATTAATTGTAACATTTTGGTTGAATAAACAAATGAAAATATAAGATTCAAGAAACAAATAAATGATGGGACACAGTTTTTCTAGACAAATTATGAAAAAATGTGGAACTAAATATGGAAATGGGAACTATATTTTGGGACACCCAAAATGGAAATGAGACTATATTTTGGGATGAAGGGATTACTAAGAAAACTCAACATTTGAAAGGTACAAATATAATAATGTGGACAATTAAAGCATGATTAAAAGTTGGTTAAGATGGTAATTGTGTCATATATAATAGCAAGAGGTCATGAGTTCAAATGTTGTTGCAAGCTAATTTTATTTTTGTTAATTGACATAGTTTATGTACACATTGGACAATTCTTTAGTTGAGTAATAGAGGTGCCACGTGGCATGTATACATTGTCACACACGCTTTTTAATATATTTGTATAGATTTTCAAGCATCAGATATAAATGCTTTCACTTGAAAGCTACTGCATATTAATAAAGCGAAAAGCGTTGCATATGCTAATGTTGCTGGTTCAGGTATAAAGTATGAGTATGACCACTGACATATCATGCAAAGATTTGGTTTTATATTAAGCTAGAAGATTAAGAAATCATCAAAAAGGTACTTAAAATACTTAAGTGACTTCCAAGTTCCAACAGATACACAACGGGGTGAAAGAACGGATAGATTAGAACGATGCTTAATAAACAAGTCAGTAGATAGACCCTTAGTAAAAATATCTGCAACATGCGACTGAGTAAGAACATGTCGAACAAGAAAACCTCCCCTGGCAACCATTTCGCGAACAAAATGATAATCCACATCAATATGTTCGTTGCGATCATGATGAATGGGATTAGCAGTGAGATAAGTAGCAGAGACATTATCACAATACACAATCACAGGACGACGAAGAAAGTGGCCAATGTCAGCAAGAAGTTGCTTGAGCCAAATAATTTCTGCTGTGTAGGCAACGACCCTGTATTCGTCAGCTTCAGTGGAGGATTTAGACACAGTAGGTTGCTTTTTCAAATGCCAGGAAATAAGATTCTTCCAAAGAAAAACAACATAGCCGGTAGTAGAATGACGAGTGTCATGACAACCCGCACAATCTGCATTAGAGTAGGCAATAACAACAGTAGGAGAACTGCTCCTATATAAGAAAAGACCAAAAGCCAAGGTGCCCTGTAGATATCTGAAAATTCTTTTCACATCATCATGAAGATGAGTAGTACGAGGAGCATGCATAAACTGAAACACCATATTAATAGCATAAGCGATATTTGGACGAGTCATAGTTAAGTACTACAATGCACCAACCATACTATGATAATCTGTGGGATCAACAAGGAGTTCACCGTCAAGAAGAGACAATGTTACTCTAGAGACAACAGGAGTGCAAACTGGTTTGACGATATGAAGATTGAATTTACGGAGTAAATCAGAAACATACTTAAGTTGAGACAAAAATAAACCAGATGGAGTACGCACAACCTAAACACCTAAGAAATAATGAAGATCCCCTACATCCTTCATAGCAAACTGAGAAGAAAGAACAGAGATGAATTTTGTGACAAGGGCAGGACTACTACCAGTAAGAACAATGTCATCAACATATAAGATAAGAATAATGAGATGACCACAAATTTAGAGAGTGAACATGGAAGTGTCACAACTGTTACACTTGAAATCAATATATAATAGGAAATTGCTGAAATGAGGGAACCAAGCTCGAGGAGCTTGTTTCAAACCATAAATGGAGTTACAGAGACGAAAAATATGACTAGGTCTAGATGGATGAACGAAACCCGGAGGTTGACGCATATAAACCTCTTCATGAAGAAAGCCATGAAGAAAAGCATTTTTGACATCTAATTGACGAATAGACCATTTAAGAGAAACATCAATAGTAAGAACTATGCGAACAGTAGTAGGCTTAACAACAGGACTAAAGGTTTCAAAGTAATCAATACCTGTCTGCTGGTGATTTCCAAAAACAACAAGCCTGACTTTAAACCACTCCACAGAACCATCAGAATTGTATTTGAACCGATAAACCCACTTACAACCAAGTAGATGCTTATCATAGTTGCGAGGTACCAACTCCCATGTATCATTATTAATTAAAGCTTGATATTCATCTAGCATAGCTTGACGCCAACGAGAGTCTTTAGAAGCTTGTTTCAAATTAGTGGGTTCAGACTCGACATTGTCAGTTTTTAAATTCATAAAGACTTTAGGCTTGGAAACTCCGTCTTTTAACCGAGTGACCATAGGGTGATGATCGACGACAACTGGAAAGGACCGAGGGACTTGGTCAATGGGGGACAGGACGGGAGAGGGAGGGCTCGGGAGTAGGCGAGGAGGAATCAGTGTACTGCAGTGTCGGATGAGTAAATCCGGGTGGAAAATGAGGGTTGTTCACCGGCGAGAAGCTGGTGGCGGCGAAGAAGGACGCCGACACCGTCGGCGAGGGGCTGGAGAATCCAGCGGCAGCGGCCGACCCTTGTGGCACGGTGGCCGAATACAAGGAGACGCGGGGATGGAGCGTCGTGGGGGAGGCAACGAAAGAAGTGGTGGCGGCGGAGGTGGCGTCCATGGTGGTGGACGACGTGCGGCAGGCTAGAGAAAAAAAAATTTAGTTTATCCTAGGCTATGATACCATGTACAAGTATGGAGAATAATTGTGTTAACCTGATTACATTAACCCTGACATTCGATATATATATATATATATATATGGTTTATAATACAGTCTTAAGACTATTAAAAGTCTCTTCTATCTTTTTACATACAATATTACTCTAATATTATAGGCTAAAAAGAAAAAAAAAAATCGAAAAGGAGATATGAGAAAGGCCATAATTTTCACAATCACAGAGTTATTGATCAACAACAAGGCCAAGTATGGTACCACTTATTTAGAATTGATACATACATTTTTTTTGGTACAAGCTGATATATACGTATTACCTATAGTTATATTTATAATAAGAACAAATATATAGATGCATTATCATTCAAGATATATCACGTGAATATTTACAATCTCACCTTACCTTCACCCATCTAAACCAGTTGCGTTTTTAGAATTTATAATTTAAAGAAGTGGTTATACCTTGAGATTAAATTTCTTTTGCAACAAGACAAAGTGGATTTTTCTTATGCATGGCTAGACCAGGGAGCACATATGTGTCAATATCTTCCTTTGTTAAACCATCAGGCATTTCCCAATCAAATGAGTATAACAAATTGGCAAGTGCAAGTTCCATGTTAACAATACGAAGATTTAACCCTGGGCACATTCTTCTACCAGCTCCAAAAGGAAGTAGCTCGAAGTCATTTCCTTTGAGATCTATCGAAGTTTCGAAAACCTTTCAGGCATGAACTTTTCTGGATCTTTCCATAATTTACTATCTCTTCCAATTGCCCATATATTGATATAAACTAATGTTTTCGGTAGAATATCATAACCATCAATTGTGGTCCTTTTTACTGCTTCATGTGGAATTAGTAACGGAGCTGCAGGATGCAATCTAAATGTTTCCTTCACAACTGCCTTAAAGTATTTGAACTTCGAAAGATCATATTTTTCTACAAAACCCTTATTTAGTATTGCATTCCTAATCTCCTCTTGTACTTTCTTCATTGCATGAGGGTTCTTCACTAGCTCTGTCATTGCCCAAACTACCATCACTGAGCTTGTATTTGTTCCTCCTATAAAAATATTCTGAAAAATAAGAGTATACTATCAAGATTATAGTTATCAATGTCCCCATAATAAAGTTTCCACTTGTTTTATCCAAAATCAAATTTCATAAACTTTAGCTATAATTCTCACCATATATATAAACATCATCAAATAATCATGTGATATCTTATCAGATTTATTTGGACGTGTATATTTAAAATTATCCACTTTATAATTTTTCTATAATGTAATTAAAAATATGACGCTTTAATTTACGAATCGATCTAAAAAGGATATGAAAACTTTAATTTATCGGTTTATATATCATAGGATAAAGGAGTGTTTATTCTAGCTTTTAGCATTTTATGCAATGTTATCATATACATACTTCCTTCATGTTTTTTTTTTTACTTGCATCATTTTGATTTTTATCTTGGCAGCACAATATTTGACATATATTTCTTTAATATATATATTATCTATTAGTATAAAAAGTTTGAATAACTGATATTTTAGGAATATAAATTGAGATGAATTTATGTCATCCTACATATTATATATTATGTTACTTATATCTATATTAGTCAACTAATATTATCCATCAAAATTAGTAATTCCTCAACTTTTTAATAGTCATATCCAAATAAAGTACATATAACGGCTTAACCAGAACCCTGCATCATTTGCTACCTATGAAAGGCAATGAAGAGATACATTGTGAGAATTACCACCAACAACGCTTTGATGTGGTCCAAAGTGAGCTTAAAAGAGCGTTCTTTCCTAAGGTGGAGTAGAATGTCGACAATATCCTCTTGCTCAGATTTAGAGCTGTCTGGATCAAGATTTTGACTTCGCTTGTTCCTTCGTGCGTAACCTGTAGAAGTTCCCACATCTGTTTGGCCGTTTTGCATCCCATGATTCTATTATGTTTATGGGGACCAAGACCACAGTGGATAATCTTCTTGGCTAAGTTGTTCATCTCCACACTAGGGGAAAAAACATAAAGGGCTGCGCAGGAAGGGCTGCGCTTTTCGTAAAAGCGCAGCCCTACTAGTGAAGGGCTGCGCTTTTTTAAAAAAGCGCAGCCCTACTAAGTGAAGGGCTGCGCTTATTTAAAAAGCGCAGCCCTTCTGCTTAGTAGGGCTGCGCTTTTTTACAAAAGTGCAGCCCTTCCTGAAAAAATTTGAAATTTCGGAATCGCGGGCTTTGAAATATTGAGCGGGGATTCGTCAAATATATTATCCCACATTCTCTCTCCTCTCTCACGTCCCTCATTATTCCTTTCCTCTCTTCTCTCTCATCCTCTCTTCTCTCTCATCCTCTCTTCTCTCTCAAAAACTCCCATAAACATTAGCGACAAAAACCTTGAAATGATTTGTACTAAACATGGCGACGGAGTCCAATTGCCTATTGTGATACCTTTCCGGAAGCGGAACGAGCCAACGAGTCAAACACACCGCTATGCCGTGACGTTTAGGCTTTTTAAGCCATCCGAGTTCGTTTAAGCCTCCAAATAGCCATTTTAATTTTTCCGAAATTTTTTTTTTCCTTAAATTATGTATTTGGGTTTTGTTTTATGTATTTAAACATTATTAGGTTGTAGTTCTTGTATTTTCAGATCTATAATGTTCTTGTATACTTCTCTTTGTTTATTTTGATTAATGTTATTCTTGTATACTTCTCTTTGTTTTGATTAATAATCTTGTATACTTCTCTTTGTTTTGATTAATGTTCTTGTATACTTCTCTTTGTTTATTTTGATTAATGTTATTCTTGTATACTTCTCTTTGTTTATTTTGATTAATGTTCTTGTATACTTCTCTTTGTATATAATTTCTTGTATTTTCATCTTTGTTTTGATTAATTTTCTTGTATACTTATTGTATACTTCTCTTTGTATATTAGTTTTTGTTCCTTTTTTTCATTTTCGTTTCATTCTTTTTATTGTTTTGGGTTTAGTATTTTCGTTTCGTTTACTTCTCTTCTGTTTAATTTTCAGAAAATGTGAGATTATGAGTAAAAAAATGACAAAAAAAATTTTTTTTTTTTTTTTTTTTTTTGGTAGGAAGGGCTGCGCTAGTTAGGAAAAAGCGCACCTTCTAGCCCAGAAGGGCTGCGCTTTTTCCTAACTAGCGCAGCCCTTCTGGGCTAGAAGGGCTGCGCTTTTTCCTAACTAGCGCAGCCCTTCTAGCTTAAGGGCTGCGCTTTTCTAGCGCAGGCCTACTTAAAAAGTGAAGGGCTGCTACTGAAAGGGCTGCTGTCAAAAAGCGCAGCCCTACATGCCTTTTTTAGCGCAGCCCTTCTTCATTTTTCCACTAGTGCCATCTTGTCGAAGTCATCTTTATCATAGTTTGAGAGTGGTTTGGGGATGGTCTCGCCTTTTTCATTTTTATCAGTGACTTCAAAATCACCAATTTCTATCACTCTCCAAACTTGATAGTTTTCAACTTTAATGAAGATTTCCATACGATTCTTCCAGTATGGATGATGCTTGCCATTGAACATAGGTGGACGTTGAGTTGAGTAACCTTCATCTAGTCTTTCTCCCGTAGTGTTCATGATTACCAGGTACTAGCTCCTCAGTGTTAACTGATTCTTGGAGGAACCGGGCTCTGATACCAATTGTTAGTCGAGTACAAACACTAAAACAACTACAAGAGGGGGGTGAATTATAGTTGGGGAGATTTTCAATCTTTTTGTGGAAATAAAACAATCTTTAACTAAGAAAGAGACAAGTACATAAACTTGAAAGAAATAAGCACAAGGGATTTTTACAAGGAAAACTTCCTAGGCCCAATAGGAAGAAAAATCTTGACCACGAGGGATTTTGACTCAAATTCTCTTTAATATACTAGGCCAAAAGACTCTCTTTCGTACAACCTAATATAGGACCTTCTCAGTTCCTCTAGGAACTTGTTCCCTGTCACCTTGTTCCCCCTGAACAAGTGACTTTCTCTCTTGACTTCGCTAGAAGTCTTTTCTTTCTCTTTCTCTTTTTCTCTCAAATGATTACAGATTTTGTTTCACTCAACCCAATCTCTAGTACAATGAATAATAATGAAAGAAGAGTAGAAAATGAATACACTTTTATTGAATAATATTACATGAAAAACTGAAAGCGTATATTTTAGTTCGTTAAAACACAACTATATGTAGACAATTGATTGCCCCATGATCTTCTTCACACATACATAGTGGGAGCTAAAATTTAGCTGCACTTCATCCACTTTGTAGCCGTTAGAAGTTGCGCTTGTTGTGGTTCCACATCTTCAGCCATGATCTCGCGCATCAAAGATAGGTTGGTTGTTGTAGGTTGTTGTGGTTCCTAAAATTTAGGAACTACTTCAACAACCCTCCTTTTTAGGGGCTGGAAGTTAGCAGCTTCAAATCAGGTTGTTATTGCTTCTCCTGCGCATACATAACTAACTTCCAATAATATTATGGATTCTATTTTTTTTCACAAATTAAAGTCCATAATATAATCATGTAAATATCAGTCAAAACACAAATAGGTTAAATAACTTAATTTTTGATTAAGCTCATAATTAATTCTCCATAAGTTATTAAACAAGCTATTTGTGAGATAAAATAATAAACCTAAATTACCCTATAAATAAACTTAAAATAATTAAATCTAATAAAACAAACTAAATAAAAGAAACTAAATTAAACGAAGATAAATATTTATCATCATCAAAATAGTGAATACAACAGTTTTTATTTTTAGAATAGTACCACTAACTTTCCATCACACATACATTCAACTTTGGCATAAAATAATAGTTTCTCTTTCCTTCTATATCCCACAACATTGTTCTCCTATAACTTTGTGTAAAAGAAACGGGTGAACAAATAAAGACCGGAGGGAGTATTTGTCAATTAAGATTTTTGCAATTGATGTTTCTCTAATAAAGGAAAGGAAGAGGATATAATATTTTTTTTTTTTGAGAGAGGCTCTTTTAGAGAGAATATGATAAAGAGAGTTTTTAGGATTGTGTTTACTAAAGTAGGGTTGTATTTAATAACCCCTCTAAGAATTTCAAAGTTTCGGTAGGACTTGGGAGTTTGGGACTTTGTTGGGCGGGAAAAAAAAAAGGGGATAGATAGGGCTAAAGCAAATTGACTCGCGCAAATTCTAAAAGTTTTTGAAATGGAATACTCCTATATTCCTATTTAAATTGGCAACCTAAAACAATATTCAGATTTTAGAACCCGGAAACTAAATGTAAAGAAGTGTTTTAGGGTTATGATTTCTTGCCTTTCGTATTCATTTCAAAAGAATATATATAGTACATCAATAAGGAAACCCTATAAACCTAGGGCCCTATACATAAGGAAACATAACAATATACATATCTGTACAATATATCCTAACATCCCCCCTCCCTCAAGTTGGGCAGGGGAAGGATCCAAGATGCCCAACTTGGACAAGAGCAAATCAAACTGAGATTTCCCTAGAGCTTTGGTGAATATGTCGGCAAGCCGAGTCGATGTAGAAACATAGGAGGGAAGAATACGACCATCCTTGATAGCATCGCGAACAAAATGACAATCAACCTCAATGTGCTTGGTGCGTTCATGAAACCGGATTATTCGTGATATGAAGAGCAGACTGGCTGTCACAAAACAAAGGAACATCTTTGGGATGATGAACCCCCAACTGAGTAACAAGGCTTTTAACCACTTGAGCTCACAAGTGAGAGAAGCCATAGAGCGATATTCGGCCTCCGCAGACGATCGGGAAACAGTAGGTTGCTTCTTGGTCTTCCAAGAGATAGGAGAGGCACCCAAAAATACAAGCTAGCCAGAGAGGGAACGATGAGTGAGAGGGCAGGCAGCCCAATCCGAATCACACCAGCCCTGCAGAGTGAGATCACAATCAGAGCGCAATAGAATACCCTGGCCCGGGGTACCCTTCAAGTACTGAACAACACGCAGGGCAGCCTCCCAGTGCTCAACGCGAGGCTCCTACATAAACTGAGAGAGAACATGAACTGAATAAGCCAGATTCGGGCGAGTCACCGCCAAATAAATCAAACGCCCCATAAGACGTCTATAAGCCGCAGCATCAGTCAACAAAGAACCAGAGGCAAGAGCAAGACGGTGATTTTGCTCAATAGGAGAACCACAGGGCTTAGAACTCAGCAAGCCAGCCGCAGAAATAATATCCAGAGTGTATTTGCGCTGACATAGAAAAATACCAGTAGTGTTACGAGCCACCTCAATTCCCAGAAACTACTTCAACGTCCCCAAATCTTTCATCTTAAAACAATCACTCACATATGCCTTGAAAGAGGACAGAGCAGCGGAATCATTACCAGAAATGATGAGATTATCAACTTACACCAAAACATTAAGCTGAACAGACGCCCGAGTGTAAGTGAAGAGAGAGTAATCAGAGTAAGACTGCAGAAAGCCATAAGCTTTCGGACCGGTAACCAATTTGGCAAACCAACAACGGGGAGCCTGCTTCAGACCATAGAGAGACTTACAGAGTCAACAAACAAGATTGGGGTTAGAACACTCAAAACTAGGGGGAAGCTTCATGTAAACTTCCTCATCTAAATCACCATGCTGAAAAGCATTATGAACATCCATTTGATGAAGCTGCCAGTTCTTAGCAGCAGCAATGGGAAGAAAAGTACGGACAATAGTCATTTTAGCAACAGGAGCAAAAGTCTCCGTATAATCAATACCTGCCTCCTGATGATTACCAAAGACAACGAGACGAGATTCGAGATGCTCAACAGCACCAGTAGACAGATCTTTGGTGCGATAAACGCACTGACTCCCTAAAGCTTTCTTCCTAGGAGGCAATTCCTCCAATGTCCAAGTACCATTATCCTCCAAAGCTTGTATTTCAGCTTTCATAGATTTCTTCCACTCTTCACTCCGCATAGCTTCCCGAAAGGACCTTGGTTTAGTAGTAGATACAATAGCTGCAACAAACTTTAAATAATTTGCAGAAAAATTTGAATAATTTATATAGTAAGCTATAGGATAGGGAGTACCTGAGGAAGAAGAAGGAGAGGCAGCAGAGGAGGATGGACTTTCCGTAATGACAGCATTAGTGACATAATCCTTCAATAGAACCGAGGGAATTTTATCCCTCATACCACGGCCTAAAACAGGGGAAGAAGAGGAAGTATGCGAGGCGAGTTGAGGAGGATCGGGTGAGGGAGAGTGGGCCGGAGAGGAAGCGGGGCCCAAAACCGAGGGGCTGAACGCAAGAGGAGACACAGGTGAATGAATAGGGCGCGTGGGCTGCGCTAATGGGCCAGAAGGAGAGTCTGGGCCAGAGACCGGAGGGGAAGGAGATGAGTTAGGGTGATGAGGGTGGGCCATTTCAGTATTTGTGGAGGAAGGAAGATTTGTGGAGGTAGAAGGAGAGAGATGTGGGTCGGCATTATTTGGGGTGAGAGAGGTATTTGTGGTGTGAGATTGGGCTGGGTCAGCAGAAGGCGTGGGCGAGAGAGGGAGAGGAGAAGCATAATCATCATCAAAGTCTGGATGAATGGGAGAAGTAGAAGGAAGAAGAGTATAGGGATCAATGTTAACATCTTCAGGAGATAAAAAGGGGAACACATCCTCAAAAAATTTCACATCACGAGAAACAAAGAATTCCTTGGTATCAAGATCATACAAGCGCCACCCTTTCTTACCAAATGGATACCCAACAAAGACACATTTTTGACTACGACTAGCAAACTTATCCCTTTTAGTTTTATGATTATGGGCAAAGTAAAGGCAACCAAAAGTACGTATAGCATCATAAGAGGGACAAAAACCAAAGAGAATGTCAAAAGGGGATTTGTTGTGTAAAAGAGGAGAGGGAGTGCGATTAATAAGATGAGCAGCAGAAAGAATACTTTCACCCTAGAAATAAATAGGAAGATGAGCTTGAAATCGTAAAGCACGTCCAACATTTAAAATATGCTGATGTTTTCTCTCAACCCTCCCATTTTGTTGAGGAGTAGAAGCACATGAACTTTGAAAGATGATGCCAGAAGATGCAAAGAAAGCATGCAAACAATTAAATTCAGTGCCATTGTCACTTTGAACGATTTTAATGGTTTGAGAAATTTTAATGGTTTGAGAAAATTGACGGGCAATCATGGCAACAAAATTCATAAACAATGGAAAACCTCGGTCTTATCAGTCATTAAATACACCCACACAGCACGGGAAAAATCATCAACAATAATCAAGAAATACCAGATCCCACAGGAAGAAACATGTCTGTAAGGACCCCATAAATCACAATGAACCTTCTCAAAAATGCAACTAGCATTTTTATCACTAAAAGGGAACTTGTCTCTAGAATGTTTAGCACGAAAACATATTTCACATGCTTTATTCAAACTACCCTTATGACCACATAAAGGGGGAAGTAACTTCACCACTTTCTCCGAGGGATGCCCCATACGACGATGCCACAACTCAAAATCCGCAGAGACACTATGTATGGAAACAGGAGACATAGAATCATTGTCGTTGAAGTAGTAAAGTCCATCCTCTCTACGACCCGTTCCAATCAGCTCCCTCATGTGGTCCTGCATGTATAGCATACATAGAAGAGTTAATTGAACAAAGCACTGCAAATCATTAGTAAGTTGTTGAACAGAAAGTAAACTACAACTGAACTGAGGAACTAATAGGACGTTAGTTAGAGTAATAGAGGGAGATAAGCGAACTGAGCCCTTTTGAGTTGCCATAACCGTGCTTCCATTAGGAAGACCAACCGAACATGGAGCAATAGTAACCAAATCAAACATATAGGAACACTCACCAGTAACATGGTGAGTAGCACCACTATCAATTATCCAAGAAGAGGAAGAAAACGCACCGTTTAACCTGTTATCAGAGAGCTTGGCGGAACGAAAAATACCGGCGAGCGCTTGCCACTGCTCGGGAGAGAAGAGGGCCGAAGAAGCCGAAGAGGAGGGGGGGCGAGGGAGTAGAGGCAGCAGCCCCCACCACCGCTGTAGCGTGCGCAACAACCGAACCTTGGCCATGACCAGCCGAAGGTTTAGTGGAGCGGGCCTTGGGATCCGAGCCCTCGGGATAGCCAATTAACTCATAGCACTTGGAGATATCTTGACCCGGTTTTTTACATTGAGCACAAACATGAAGAGTCCAACATTTAGAAACATCGTGCCCAACCTTATGACAGTGGGAACATACCGGCCGGTCAGTAGAAGAACGACCATGAGAGGAAGCCCCGGTAGGACCCGACGGACCACGCACGGCAAAGCCGAGAGCGTTAGGTGGCCGATCGTCCGAGGGAGCTTTGGCCGCGCGAACTCGTTCCTCTTGAACAACGAGTTGGTAGGCGTCAAGAGATGGTAAAGGGTCACTAGATAAAATCTGAGTACGTAAACGACCATAAAATTCAAAATAAAGACCCATCAAAAAATCATGGAGACGTTGATTTTCACAACCCTAAAACACTTCTTTACATGGTACATAAATAAGGAAACATAACAATATACATATCTGTACAATATTTCCTAACACTAAAAAGACCCATCAAAAAATCTGAGCTTGCCTTTGGTATTGATTTCAAAAGAATATATATAGTACATCAATAAGGAAACCCTTCACTTTCCTGCACATCCCTTGCTTTTGGAAATAATTTGGGAGCTCAGGAAAATGGAAGGTAAATCAGGAGAGTCTGAATGGCCGGTGATCGGAATCGATCTCGGAACAACCTACTCTTGTGTTGCAGTTTGGCGTCATGGTCGTGTTGAAATCATAACGAACGATCAGGGTAATCGGACAACACCGTCTTGGGTAGCTTTCACCGACTCCGAGCGGCTTATTGGTGAAGCCGCCAAGAATCAAGCTTCCTTCAACTCCACCAATACTATCTTCGGTTTCTTCCTTTTTCTCTGTCTCCTGCTTTTTTAATTTTATAAATCTTCTTTGTTCACTTATACTATTCACTAATCTGACTATTGATGATCAAACCAGAGGTTTTCTGTGTTCATAATACGTGCATTTCTACTAATAGTCTAATACATATCTGACACTTAATAGATTCATATCTGTTTTTATTCGAGAAGTAATATGGGAAAGAGAGAGTAGAAGTACTCTAATTTTCAGTTCCCAATCATTGTGTTACACACTCACAAACCGTGTACAAGTAAGCTTTGAAGTAGAACACACTACTTAAATTTGGAGGATGTCACACTCACATCTAAGTGTAGCTCAACATGGAAACATTCAGCTATGTGAATGTGAAATTGTGAATGCGAATGTCACAAATCTGCTACTACTATTAGTATGCACTCATATTCAAAATTCTATTACTCGAACATATTGAAACAAGTCTGCAAGTTAATTATTCTTGTATTTTACTTAAATAATGTTAGTAGAGATTTTTGCAGGGAATAGGCTTTCAAGGCCCATGCTTAACCTTTATATGTTTTTTAGTTATCCCCTATGCTATACGAAATGATCTATTTGGTGTTTGAATTTTTGTTGTGACTGATGCAATTAACATAACAAACAATTAATGACCAATTGACACAAAAATTAACTTGGTTGACAAACAATGTGTTAGCTACCTCTACGGGTAGAGGAGAAACGATCTTAATAGGATTATGAGAGAGCATACAATACAAAATATGGATGCAGAAGTTAATTATAGGATTTATATAGTATCCTACTAATTAACCTTAACAAATGGGCTAGCACCACATAATCAATTCAAGCCGTAGTTCACCAATTTCATTTAATTCTGTTTTTAGTTTAAAGTACTTATGGCTGTTGCATTATAACTTGTTGCCTTGTGGCTGATTGTGTGATAGAGAAGTTGGAAACTTTATATGCTTTAAGAACTTGTAATTAGTCGTTTCGTTAACTGCAACTGAAAATCTAAGATCCATTTAGTTATTTGTGTACATAATTACAGCTATCTTTATTCTCAAATTTTGTAGATTAAAAATAACAGAAGCATGTTAGATCGGACATTTATGATGCACTCTAGATAGCTGGAATAAATTCTTCTGAACCTTCGGATTTGTTGACAGAAGAGTTCTCTAGATATTTTTGATTTATGAATAATTGATTTCTCTGAAACATGCCTTGCCTAGTTATATGCTTCATACCAGCATTTTACTCCACTAATAATCTTCTATACATGCTGTCTGATCAATGACAGATGCAAAACGGTTAATTGGTAGGAGATTTAGTGATGAAACTGTACAAGAAGACATGAGAATGTGGCCATTTAAGGTTACAGCTGGTAATAGTTTAGGAAATGAAGATAATCCAATAATTGTGGTCACGTATAAGGGTAAGGAAAAGAGATTTACTCCTGAGGAGGTGTCCTCAATGGTCTTGATCAAGATGAAAGATACTGCTGAAGCTTTCCTTGGCACGTCAGTGAAAAATGCAGTTGTCACAGTTCCAGCATACTTCAATGATTATCAGCGTCAGGCTACTAAAGATGCTGGCACCATTGCAGGGCTTAATGTTGTTCGTATCATCAACGAGCCAACAGCTGCTGCCATGGCTTATGGTCTTGACATGAAGGCTACTTGTATTCATGGGCCTGAAAAAAATGTTCTAGTATTTGACCTAGGTGGTGGGACATTTGACGTTTCGTTGGTTGCTATCACAAAAGGTAAATGTGAAGTCAAAGCTGTAAGTGGGGACACTCACCTTGGCGGAGGGGACTTTGACAACAGAATGGTAAGTGATCTTGTTAAGGAATTTAAGAGGAAGCACAAGAAAGACATTAGTAAGAGTCCCAAGGCTCTTGGAAGATTGAGGGCTGCTGCTGAGAGAGCAAAACGGGTACTTTCGTCAACTTCCCAAACTAGTATTGAGTTGGAATGTCTCTTTGATGGGATCGATTTCACGTCAATTATAACTCGTGCACGTTTTGAGAAGCTGAACATTGATTTGTTCAGAAATTGTATTGACACTGTTGAAAAGTGCTTAAAAGATGCCAAGGTAGAAAAGCATGATGTTGATGATGTAGTTCTTGTTGGGGGTTCATCCCGAATACCAAAGGTCCAGCAGTTGCTGCAGACCTTCTTTGATGGTAAGGAGCTGTGCAAAAGTATGAATCCTGATGAAGCTGTTGCTTATGGTGCAGCTGTCCATGCTGCCGTCTTAAGTGGTATCAGTAAATATACTAAGGATATTGTTCTTGTGGATGTAACACCTTTATCTCTTGGTATTAAGTATTTTGATGGTAGTATGTGTATTGTGATTCCAAGGAATACAAGTATCCCAGTGAAGATGCATAGGAGTTGTCGGACTGCAGTAGATAATCAGGTGGCCACAGTTTTCAGAGTGTTTGAGGGTGAGAGAGTTATTGCTACAGAAAACAATTTTTTGGGTGAGTTTACTGTTTCAGGGTTTCCTCCAGCACCGAAACATGAGATCATATTTGATGTGTGTTTCAGTATTGATGATAATGGAATTCTTAATGTATCGGCAGTGGAAACAAGCACCAGAAACAAGAATGCAATCACCATTCTTAATCACCAAGGTCGGCTTCCAAAGGCAGACATAGATAGGATGATAAAAGAGGCTGAAATATATAAGGCTCAAGATGAGGAAATTAGGAAGATGATGGAAGCCAAGAATGCACTTGAGAATTATGCCAACGACATGCGGGAAGCATTGGATGATTATGGGAAACTAGAACTCAACAGTAATGAGAAGAAGGTTAATGATGCAATGGAGCAAACATGTCAATGGCTTGAAGAGAATTCTCATGTTGCGGAGGCTTCTAAGTTTGAGGAAAAGTTGAAAGAGCTGCGAAGTATTTGTCATCGTTTTGCTTCTAAGATGTCCTAATTCGATATCATATGCAGCAATGCCACTTCATTGATACAGTTTGCATATCAATAGTAATGGGGTGATTTATTATTATCAAATTTTGACTCTTTTGCTTGGAAAATTACAAATACATGAATTAATAGCAAAAAAAATAGAAGTATTTCATATGTACACTGTACACGATCTCGAAGTAGGAGATGTCATCTCTCATTTTTGCAATTTGACTAATCGACTAGGATGCCGATATGGCGATGTCTCAGTTTCTGCTATTTTTGATCTGGAACCAATTGCTGTGTTGAACTCAAAGAACATCTGGAAATGTTGGCCCTTTATTTTTTTTAATGTTCAATCAATTAATTCTGCTTTTTTGTTTTATTTTACTGTCATTTTTATGTAATAGGGCTCTCTAGCAAATGAAGTTGATGGTTTATACCTTGGAAAATGCCACCATTATCTAATATCAACAAAAATACCGACTTTGTTTTTCTTCAAATATCTTGTAATATTTTCATTTGATTGATTAGCAAATGTCTGCAGCAATATAGGATGAAGGAGAACGATAACGCATACAATTTTGGCTTTAATTTTTCTCCTATCTTCGTGTATTTGGTGCACTCTCTCGCTCGGTCGCTCGCATTCTATTTCTCTATCCCTCGCCCAGCTATTTCTTCTCTCTCCTCTGCTTGGTCTGCTCTCCCCTATTCGCTGCGCGCACCGCTAGACCACCGTCATGCCTCCACCACCACGCTGCTGCCTCCACCCTCGCCTCGCTGCTGCTCACAGGAGCTTCGTCCTTTTTCCCCTGCTTTCTGGTTCGACGCTGCTCAGTTGGAGCATAAGTATGAAAATACCGCTTTATCTATTGGTTAAGTTCTAATTTTTGGTATCCATTGTTAGTTACTTATAATGTTGGGCCTAAGATCTGGTTTTAGTAATCAACAAAATTTATATCTTTAACGTGGGTCAAAGATTTGGTTTTGGTTTCAATTATTAAAGCTATTAAAGCTAAACTTTTATTTAGAAAAAAATGGTTGGACTAATCTTGTAATTTAGATGAAACTGATTTTTAATGTTAACCTAACTAACTACTAATTCTTATAATCTGAAATTTGAGAATAATATTAGTAAGACCCAGGATGATATAAATGTCTTTGTTCACTCATCTAGTTATAATAATGTAAAATCACTCTCTAGTTTATATTACAAATATTCAAGTATCATTTATGATTATGATTATGATTATGATTATGTTTAAGTAAATCATTGATATGATCAACATTTTTACCAAAATAAACACTTTTAAGTGGCACTAAATTGAAGGTAAATAATAATTGACCAAACTTGTCCCCTTTGGTATCTCTTGCTCAGTTGATGGACGATAGTTTAAGTTGAGAAGTTGACACTGTTAAGAGATTTCAATCGCAGTATTAGAGAGCAAAAATGAAAACAAATATAGACCAGTGACCAATAAAGATGGACACGTTCAACATGCGAGTTAACAAAATCTACATCTGTCAAATATGTTAGTGCTATTTCAAATGTCTATAATACTTTGTTAGCAAACACAAACTCTAAATGCCATAATTTACCTATCAAATAAAAGAATATATAGAAGCCTGATTATTATGAACATTTTAACTAGACAAACTTTACCTGGTCAAAAATAATTGTGGATGCATTACAAAGAATATATAGAAGCCAATTTAGCATCACCACAACCCTCCCTCCTAGCAGCATGTGGTATGGTTCAAGAGACTAAATATATGTTCCAGAGGAAAATGAAATGTATGATGTTTAAACAAACCATGCACGATCACTAAACCACAATCCAAGAGAAGGAGAATTATAAACAAGTGCTTACAGTCAGCACAATGCGACCAAAATCAAATCTAATTTACCTGAAACTGAGTGAGAAAAACAAGCTTTTCATAGGGTTTACAGTCATCTAAGACGGGAGAAACAAATGAAGTTGCTTTAACACAAGGCTTATCCATTAACAATAAAGTAAGGGACCGACTTAAAAAAACTAAAGATGGCAACAACATAAATGAATCCCCAAATGACAAGATTGATTAAGCTTAGTTCCATTGAGGATGTTTAATGTTGAGTGACTAAAATTTGATAGAAATATAAATCTTCATCAACTAAATGATAAGGCCAATATGCAGTAACCATACCTGTCAAAAAATTGCTTATCCTCTCACAAGCTGCCTTCAAAAATTTGTAGCCCAAAGTCAAGTAGAATACTAGAAATAGCTATAAATCGATAAGGGGAGAGGAACCAAAATTGCAAATTAACTATCAACAACTTAATAATTGCCCCTTTGATATCATATAAATTGCGTCCTATAAAGCTAAAGAATAACCTAAATATCAAGCAAACAAATGAATTGGCAATGGTACAGGAGAACATTATTATCGCACTCTCAACACCCCAAATTGTTCCATTAAGAAATAATGGATAGAGCAAAAACCTTTCTCACTCACTTCACTATCAAAAGTTTAAGAAAAAATTACAATCGAATAGCAAAAATAGTAGTAGTTAAATTTTTATCGTATACTTCTATCGCAACACTCCTAGCCCTAGGTGTCCCCTCCTTTAAAGAGCTCGCATCCCCATAGTCACTATCGGACACCAGAATGGGCCTTGGCTCTGATATCATCTATAACACCCCCTAAGTGTTCAGGAGCCTACTTATAGATATTATCTTCGATAGACCCTAGGCCGCAAGATTTTGCTTTGGTGCAGGACCGAAGTCCTACCCAAAAGGCCTCAACTAGGTTGAGGTGTCCACCTCTTACTAAAGAAGGCTTCGTTCTCCTGAACTTTCAATGTGGGATAGCCAAGATCTTAGACACCTTCTCCCTTCCTTTAAAGATCGCGCGTTCCCGTAGTCACTACATGATAATAGAATGGGCGCTGGCTCTGATACCATTTGTAACACCCCTTGATGTTCAAGAGCCCACTTGTAGATATTGTCCTCTATGGACCCTAACCCCCAAGGTTTTGCTTTGGTGCAAGACCGAAATCCTACCCAAAAGGCCTCTACTAGGTTGAGGTTTCCACCTCTTAATAAATAAAGAAGGTTTCATTCTCCTCAACTTTTGATGTGGGATAGCCAAGATCTTAGGCACCTTCTCCCTTTAAAGAGCATGTGTCCCCGTAGTCACTACAAGACACTGTAATAGGTCCGGGCTCTGATACCATCTATAACACCCTTAGGTGTTCAGGAGCCCACTTGCAGATATTGTCCTCTATGGGCTCTTGCCCACAAGATTTTGCTTTGGTGTAGGACACGAAGTCCTACCCAAAATACCTCTATATGTTGAGGTGTCCACCTCTCAATAAAGAAGGCTTCCTTCTACAAGTGGTCTCTTGAACACCTAAAGGTGTTACATCTATCCCCTAACCTGTAAATGAAATTTTTCTTTACTACATCTGGAGAAATGCAATCCTGTAAACCAAGTAAGATCATTATGAAACTAAAAAAAAATCATTGAATTCGCAAGTCCAAACATCACCAATCATATATTTTTTTAATTGTAATTTATTGTATATAAAGTATGCAAAAAGACCTAAAAATCAAATTTCATATCAAAAGAAAACCTTAAAGTCAGAATTTCAAATTAGATAAACAAAAACCTGAAAGTTCTTCGAGTTGATATGAAATTCGGAGTCTTATTAATTGCAAACTCTCAAAAATCACATAATCGCAAAACAAGATTGGGATGAAATTCGGAGTCTTATATCATTTTCCTAAAGGGTTTTGATCGATATGGTATTAACATCTAATAAGTAACCTTTGTGTTTTTGCAGATCATAGGAGAAGTGAGAGAAAGAGGGTGAAAGGGTAGATCGTGTGAGAGGAGGGTAGTTTCGAAAACGGGAATTTCGGAGGGATATCAATTTCGAGGGTTAGATTTTAGTTTTTTTTCCAACCGCCTTGACAACAAAAAGTGTCCAGATCCTGCACTCTAACTAAAGGAGTTGTGACGCTGAAGAAGGGTGTCGAGGGAAAAGCGTTGAGAAACAAAGGGTTTTCTAGCAGTGTAAGTTGTTTTCATTCTCCATGCGCGTATTTGCCCGGTTGACCGTGTGAGAAAGTCTCCAAAAATGCATGCGTGGCCGACCGGGTGAAATATCAGCTGAGCTCATTGGAGCAGATCACCATCGCCTAACGGGGAGGTTTTTCGAGAGGCTAATTTTTAGTGGTTTTTAGCCGATTTTGCGAAGACTATAAATAGTTTTTTTTTGGGAAATTCGATTAGTCATCTTTTTATTCTTCGTTTTATTAGGTCAAAAACACTTCGCTTTCTCTGTAGTTTGTTTTAACTCTTTGCTTGGGAAGATTATAAAGATCATCGATTTACCTTCAATTGCTCTTCAATCATTTGGTATTTTTCTACTGGATCTATTTAGATAAATTGTTCTATTTTCATTATGTTTATTGTTTTTTTCAATATCATAAGTGAGTAGTCTTTTTCTATTTTCATACCTATTTGATTATGGTTTAAAATTCTTCGATATTTGGGTTGAACTAGAGTAATTCTTATTGATTTGTTATAATTGTTTAATTCATGTAATTGCGCAATATCATGGGTTATACTTAGATAATAGGAGTTAGAATTGAAATATCATATCCATTAGAGGCTTTTTACAATTGGTAGATCTGATTATGTTGAGCGATCATACTATCATATGTTGATCTAAGAGTGATAAGACCCAACAATAGGATTAACAAAATATTCTAATTACTCCAACTCAATCCAAATATTGTTGAATTATGTTGTAGTGATTAAATTGGTATAAGCATAGTGGACCAATCTAATGCCATAGGTTTTAATTATTTGATAAACATCCATACTTTTGTGATCTAGTTTGTTTTAGTTTAGTTATAATCATTCAACAATTGTTCTCTTGAAGTAGTTAGATAATTGAACATCTTGCTAAGTCTTTACTAACAACAGATATCCTGCACTTGCAATATTATTTTAAAACCCATTAAAGCTCTGAACGTAGGGAAAACTAGGTCGTTACTAACTTCCCTAATGTCAAATAAAAATCTAACTATCCACCTAAACTACTTAAGTGGTAAGCAAGGGTCGAACCACAAGGATCGGAGGGTCTTACTAAGATAGAATCGCTAAGAGTAAGCTAAATCGAAGAAATGGTCAAGTTTTTGGTTAAACTAAGGGTATAAACTATTAAAATCAAAATAGGAAAAAGCACTACGAATGGAAAATCACCACAATCATAGATTCACATCCAACAACCAAGTAAAGATAAGAGGGTTGATATGCATTGAGAATATGCAAAGAGAATAAGCAAACCTAAACACCTCTAAAATCGTTGTTAGGGAGTTTAGAGTCCTAATTATGGCAACAAAACCTATATTTCGAGGCGTTATCACCTAACTAGGCCAAGTTAGGAATTGAAACCAACCCGGACAGAATCCGCCCGGTCGAGCGGTTGTCAGGTGATAAATAGTAGAATATGAAATAGCGCCCCGTCCGGTCAAGCCCGCAACAAAATATTTTCTTTTCTTCCAAATTTTTCCAAATGATGAAATTTGGTTAAGTAAGGGCTCCTGCCGCCCGGGCATCCGGGGCGGATTCCTCCCGGTCGAGCGGTCGTCAACCTGCACAAAATCTCTATATTCAAAACGTCATAACTTCTTCGTTTTTCGTCGGAATTAGGCAAGTGTCCGGTGGCTGGAAAGCTCTTGAAATATAGAATCTAAAACACTATTGAAATCACTGCATTTGGATTTGTAGAACTTGAGATATAATCAAAAGGGTGGACTGGAGTCATTTTTTTCTACTTCTTTCACTATTCGCTTTGCTTCAAAACTCTTCCACCTCCATTCTCGTGCTCTCAAAAGTATATTTCCTCTTGTAGTGATATAAATGATTAGGAAATGCACTAAACATGCTAATTCCTACAATGAATGATCAACCTGAAAATACAAACACACTACAAGGAGCATATTAGTAGTAAAAATGACTCCAAAGAGCGCAATTAAGACCAGTAATCAATGAGGAATGGAGGTTGAATCTCTATATAAAATAGAGATATCAGCAAAGTAAGAGTTATTGTACCAAAATAAGGTATTATTAATACCAAAATTTAAAGTTGATACCAAATGAGTGTACCAAAGGAGGTATTAATGATACCAAAGTTCAAAGTTGATACCAAAGTAAGTAAAATTGGTGCCAAAGTAAGCATAATTGGTGCTATGTAAATATAATTGGTATCAAAACTCAAAGTTGATACCAAAGTTCACTTATACTACGTACCAAAATAAGAGTTATTTTTGTATTGGTACCAATTTTACTATGTGAAAGTATTGGGTCAGACCGTCTGACCCAATACTTTCCGGCGAACGGCTGATGCACGCTTATTAGCAGCATGAACTTCCTCATCACAGTCATGGCACAACGCCGCCTCGTCAGCACAACAAAGCACCGTAGCTTCCGCTATTTCACATACGTTACACTGAATCTTCATCTTCTTCAACAACAATTATCACTCAAAGAAAACCATATTACCCTAAGAGAGAGAATTTCTTACTTCTATGGATTATTAATTATTTGGATTGGGGTCACTGAATGCACCGAAACTTTGGAGAAATATATAGAGAAATGCAAAAAGAAAGCAACTGAAAAAATGGAACTTGTTGTCTGGTAAGTGTCGTTATGCGTACAAATTAAAACCTTATTTCATCCACATTAATATTATCTAAGTTTAGTACAGCGATAAATAAGGGTCGATCCCACGGAGAGGTTTATATAATCCTAAAATCCAAGTTCAACTAATTAAGAACACTTAACTATTACATACATGTTATGTACGAATATATACATATTCACCTGGTTTTGGGGGGTGACAAGATGTTTTTGATGGATTTAAAAACTACGAAAGATAAATCTATCCTATATTTACAAGTGATGACAAGTAATTCCACCTTACGCTCATAATATTTTCAGAGATTTATAATTTCTTAACCTTGAGTATGCTTCATTCGAATTTCATGAATCCAAGATTGATTAGATAGATTAACTGCAGGAATTCAAATAGCCAAAGTCCCCTATACTTCCATACTTTTTAATCAACATTGAACTAGGCCGAATATCGATTCTAAACTGATCTAATCACCACAAGTATCTCGCAACTTCTGACGATTAAACTAGAAGCATTATAGAACTAGAAGTACCTCATTGAACTAGAAGTACCTCATTAATCCCTAGTTGATCTAAACATAACATATCTTTATGTTTAAAGAGCTAGTCCAAGTTATAATTTAGTTTGAACTTAGAACCATCTTTGCAGGCCTAAATTAAACTAATTGCTACTTGTTGTTATACAATTTAGACTAGGCTAAATCATATAACTAGCAATAATCTCAACTTTATACCTAATAAGATAGCAAATTAAGCATAAAACTGAATTCTAAAACATACACACAAATATAACTTATGTATCTAAGATCAAACAATCTTGAATTTCAACTAACATTCAACTATTCAATCCAAACTATAATTCAACAATTCAATCTAAACTATAAATTCAAACCAACAATGACATCCAAAACATAATCGGGAAATATCAAACCAATTCGAAAGTACAAGAGAAAGAAGAAAAGAACTTATGTATATGCGCGGAAATTCGCCTTTGAACGTCGGATTTCGCACCTAAGTTCACCCTTGAACTTCACCCTCCTTGGTGATGATATTTTAAAGATAACAAGAAGAGAATAGATATAATTTCTCAAAATGATATATTACTCATGTTCAGCGTAAAATACAAAACAGCAAAGAATCCTAATTTATAGAAATAAGGATAACCAACTAATCCTAATAAAGAGGAAAAATATTCTCATAATCCCATGATTAAAGCCACTACATACTGCATGTACTCTCACTTCAAACAGCACGTACTACTAACATTACTAATTCCAACTAACCTAAAAAATAGCAACTAACACCACGTTTGAATCATTAATCTAAAACACCCCCTTGATTCAAACTTACAAACAATTACATTAACTTAATCAAATTTTATGGACTGCATAAATGATAAGTGACATTTATGTCACTTCTAGAAGTAGTTTTTACATTATTTTCATAGTTATTTTCATAAATTTCTACCTATTTTAGTCTTTATTTCTTCTTTTTATATTTTGTAGCTTAATTGGAGTTTTTAGTTATTTTTACTAGCTTTTATCTCTTAATTTCATAATTTATGTATTTTCTTTGTTTTGTTAATTTATAGATTATTTAGTTTAATTCTCTATTTTTCTTTCCTTTTAGTTATTATTATTTGTACATTTCTCGTTTCTCCGTCCTTCTATGTTTGGTTGTGCTTGTAGGTGAACTTGTTGGAGCTATAATGAGCAATTTGGAATTATCATATACAAGGCATATCCTACACCACACCATGACTTAACCTACACCACACCATTCCTTAAACTACACCACAAGCCACCATCTCCCCCAATACATCACACCAATCCACCACCATCTTCCCTACTCCAAAGTCCAAACACCGCAGCACCACCATCACCATGGCCTGCAACACCGCCTACTCCACCTCCGCAATCTGTCCCAGGCAAACGGAGCGGGCGCTCCTCTGTAAAACGGAGCGGGCGCTCCGTTTGAATTTTCCACAAAACAGTGAAATTCCAGAATGTATGAGCGACCATGGAGCGGGCGCTCATCAATCTCACCCATTTACTAACAGCACGTGATGTGGTCTTACCTGGCATCCTAAGATTACTTCGTACGCCATGAATTAACGGCAGAGATTAATCACATTGATTTCGAAAATCAATGGTCGTTTATTCCCGTTGATGATGGACGGTTGATGATGAATGGATGATGATGATGGACGGTTGATATTGATGATGGATGATGATGATGCGTCGATGTCGCTGATGATGCAGAACAGAGACTTGGAGCGACGAAGAAGAAAACAGAAAGAAGTTTGATGGGTTTTGATTTTCAATTTCCAATTTTATTTTTACTTTTTTTTTTTTTTTTTTTTTTTTGGCAACAAGAGCAAATAGACAAACTAAAGTAATTTACCTAGCCTAGCCGTTGTTGCTAAATTGTGCGCTACAACTAGATTTTCTCTCTTAACCCTCGTAATTCCCCATTGAGGAACACGATGAGCCAGAGCCCTGACATCATGTATAATTGTGGCAATCTCGACTGGCTGATGTGGACTAGTCACTGCACGCACAATCTCTGCTGAATCTGATTGAATTTGAATATTTCGGAATCCTTTTGAGAAAGCTTCATGGAGACCCCGATACACTGCTAGGGCTTCATCTTGTAGAGAAGAAGAAGCTAAAACTTTGTCGTTACCCTCAAATATCTTATAACCGTTCATATAGGCTGTCCACCCTATTCCCGCTCTCGGATAATTTAGTTTATGTCTCTTCCAGGCTCCGTCTACTAAAACTGAGCATACGTTTGATTGAACAATACGAAAAAGAGGTGAGTCTGGCTGATGTGAATCCTTTCCTTCCATTCTTCTTTTATTGTTTTTTTTACCCCTTTGTTAACTATCTGTACTTCAATCTCCACGTTTTTGGTTTCCTTTTTTTTTACTTTCCTTTTCCTTTTTTATCTTTTCCCTTATTAGTTATTAGTGCTATTTTCATTTTTATATTTTTCTTTCCTTTTTATTTAGGAGTAATATAAATACTCATTATGTCATCTTTTTAGGAGTTTTTATTATTAGCCTAGTTTTATTTTTTCACCACTCTTAGTTTTAGACTTTTTAGGGTTTTAAGGAGGTTTAGCCTCCATAGATTAGTTTAGGAAGAAAAGGGAGAAAACTCAAAGAAAGATGGAAGATTGTAGATTCAAGGGTGACATTTGTATCGAAACTTTCAACCATTAATCAATGAGCATTTCTTACTCTTTCTCCTCTTTTTTTGCTTTATTTTCATTGTTTTTCTTAGATTAGTTGTTCTTGATTAGTTTAATTATTTATGATTTATTTTATTTAGTTTAATGTTAGATTAATGATTATTATCATGTTATTAAAGTTTAATTTCTCTAAATCCTCATTTTTGTATTTATGGAGTAGTTTGTTGGTTAGGGTTTGGGTGAAAACCCAACCATGATTGAATTGGGCATTTGAAATTGGATTTAGAGATTTGTGTGATTAAATTATTGCTTGTTTAGCTCTTCTAATCTATGTTGCATTCTCTTTGATCACTTGAATGTCATATTAGATGGAGTTGATTGATTTAGGTTGGCATGAGAGTGTGACCTATTGATTTCTATTATTGACTTGGGTTACCTTGAACCTCGGGATATGTTAGTAATGGATGAGAGTCCTTATTTGATGTCTTTGAGGATTTCTCCGCCTATGAGCTAGATAGGATGGGAGTTGTGTGTTGGGTCAATAGCTAATTCAAGTAGTGTTCATGTATTATCTCTATGTTTGATATTCTTTTGCCTATTTCATGATTAGTTGGTGTTTAATCCCATCTCCTAACTTTAGTTATCTTTGATATTTAGCTTTTTCGTAGTTCTTAGTTGGTTATTGACAATTTCCGACTTGATTCCGGCCTAGCTTATTGTTTTATCAATACATTTTGGTGTTCCTTAGTCCCTGTGGATTTCGACCCTTACTTATCACTTTACCTAGTTTAGTGATTTAGTTAGGTTTGTTTGATTTTAGGAGGCTAGTAACGACCTAGTTTTTCCTATGTCAATAAACTCATACTTCAATCACTGCTGTATCACGGCCACGGACTTCGATTTGAACACGACTTTAATCCACGACTTGAACTCGACATTCCCAACACGAGCTACCACAACCGGTTAATTAACAACAACCGACTTTAGAAGAGAAAATCCTCTTCTTCTTCAACTTTCTGAGCAACATTAGCTTGCTCTTTCTCTTTCCCACTCTCATTCCTTTGTTTGTCCCAACACCTATCCTCTTTGTGACCATACCTCTTGCAATAGTAGCATTGAACACTACTCACACCACGACCTCCACCTTCTTCAAGACCACGACCGCGAACACCACCACCTCGACCATAACCGTAACCACGACCACGACCGTCTCTACCACGACCACGACTATTACTACCTCGACCACGACTTCCATCATAATACTGATCATCCGATATTTGCCCTTCAACTTGAAATGTTTTTTCTTCTGCTACATCCTCACTTTTACTTACCCAAGACTCATGAGCTAACAAAGAGCCCATTAACTCATCAAAAGAATAACTAGAAAAATCTTTTGACTCCACAATTGCAGGAACAATATGTGAGGATACAAAGCATTAACTCATGAGCTAACATTACTAATTCCAACTAACCTAAAAAATAGCAACTAACACCATGTTTGAATCATTAATCTAACACACCCCCTTGATTGAAACTTACAAACAATTACATTAACTTAATCAAATTTTATGGACTGCATAAACTCATACTTCAATCACTGCTGTATCACGACCACGGACTTCGATTTGAACACGACTTTAATCCACGACTTGAACTCAACATTCCCGACACAAGCTACCACAACCGGTTAATTAACAACAACCGACTTTAGAAGAGAAAATCCTCTTCTTCTTCAACTTTCTGAGCAACATTAGCTTGCTCTTTCTCTTTCCCACTCTCATTCCTTTGTTTGTCCCAACACCTATCCTCTTTGTGGCCATACCTCTTGCAATAGTAGCATTGGACACTACTCACACCACGACCTCCACCTTCTTCAAGACCACGACCGCGACCACCACCACCTCGACCATAACCGTAACCACGACCACGATCGTCTCTACCACGACCACGACTATTACTACCTCGACCACGACTTCCATCATAATACTGATCATCCGATATTTGCCCTTCAACTTGAAATGCTTTTTCTTCTACAATATCCTCACTTTTACTTACCCAAGACTCATGAGCTAACAAAGAGCCCATTAACTCATCAAAAGAATAACTAGACAAATCTTTTGACTCCACAATTGCGGGAACAATATGTTTCCAATCTTAATTCAAACTTCTTAAAACTTTACTCACAACTTCTTCACTACTAATATTCTCACCATAAGACCTCATTTGACTTACAATTGCAATTACTTTAGATAAATAACTTTGAACAGATTCTCTATCACCCATAACTAACTCTCCAAAACTACGACGAAGAGTTTTGCAACTTTACCTTCAATACCTTTTGATCACCCAAGTACTCTTGTTTGAGCACCTCCCATGCCTCTTTTGATGTCTTACTGGATGAAATTCGAGGAAATATTTCATCATCTACTGAAGATTGGATAATAAATAACGCTTTCGCATTCCATTTTCGACTTTCACGCAGACTTTGATCGGGTTCTACCGGTGCTTCGACCGGTTCTTTGTACCCATTCTCAACAATATCCCATAACTCTTGAGATTGAAACATAATTTGCATCTTGATACTCCATAGATGATACTTCTCACCCTTAAAGATTGTAATTAAAGGTTGAAAGGACGAATTGACTCCATTATTTGCCATAGTTACACTCAGTGTGTTTAACACTCAAAACTCACGACTAATACTCAAAAACTCACGATTTTTTTTACGACAGTATTTTTTAAGGTTTAGGATCGAACCATTGGCTCTGATACCATGATGATATTTTAAAGATAACAAGAAGAGAATAGATAGAATTTCTCAAACTGATATATTACTCATGTTCAGCGTAAAATACAAAACAGCAAAGACTCCTAATTTATAGAAATAAGGATAACCAACTAATCCTAATAAAGAGGAAAAATATTCCCATAATCCCATGATTAAAGCCACTACATACTGCATGTACTCCCAATTCAAACAACACGTACTACTAACATTACTAATTCCAACTAACCTAAAAAATAGCAACTAACACCACGTTTGAATCATTAATCTAACACTTGGTAGTGTGCTAGGACTCCTCCCCAAGGCTGAAATAGTCTTCCTGAATAAATGGAATATTATAATTAATAAACGTTCTTAAGATTATTAAATGCACAATATCAAGTAATATGATTAAGATTCGTATTAAAATTATTAGTTACAAGTAGGCATTATTAAAACGATTCATTTATAGAATTAACGGAAAAAGGGTTAGTAAGAAATGATTTAAATAAAATAAAAGGGATGGATCCAAGAGGAGAAAATGATAGTCGTTTTTCACTACTCTTAAAAATATAATAGAGTTAATGACATTAGATTATTAGAGGGACCTAAATTGTTACAAAAGTTATTCTTAAAGACCTAAATTATGAGAAGTGATTGTTAGGACCTTAAAAGCTAAAGTCCTATTTTTTTGAAATTAATTAAATTGAACTGAAATTAAATTAAAAGCAGAGACGTGTAATTTACTAACTTGACCTAGTGACTGGCTTCACATATTTATCTAATTATCTAGCATTCTAATAGGTTGGTAATTGGCATATGGCATTTTGATAATTTTCATATTCTTTTTATTTTGGCAATTGTAATTGTAGAACTCTTTCAAAAAAAGACAAACAATTATAAAATGATCTAATTAATTCTAATATTTATTCTACTTGTAAACTGATAAACATATCATAAAATAGATTTTGTCTCAAAGCTTTGTGAAGTTACAATGCAATGGAGGGAGTATAACATAGTGTATATACAAAAGAGATATATAGCTTGTTTCAATGCTCACTTATAATTGATACATGCACTATATGAACCAGTTTTTTCACCAAATATTTCTGACAAAAAAATTTATTCACCAAATACCTTAATTTTTATTCAAAATTCACCATATACTCCTGACATTTTAACAAAATTCACCAGATACCCCTGATACTTTAAAAAAATTACCCAAAAGGCCATTTTTGGTTAACGGACGTTAGTGCTCTGTTAGTGGTAAGTATATATTCACCATATATCCCTAAGTAAAATAGTTATGCACCACACACCCTTATTTTTGAATGACTTGTAACAGCTATTTTTCGAGTTTAAAAAACTAGCCGTTAATTTTATGTTGCCTTTATAAATACATGGATCCAATACACTTTCCTTACCCTTTTGTTATTGCGATTGTAAGGAGAATTGCTATGAGTTACTCAAACAATTCATCCACACAATCTTCATACATAAGAGTACGTAACTCCTACTGTACTTGTAGAAAAAAATTTGCAATACGAAGCTTTGAAACCACAACAAATCCTCGGCGACTGTATTACAAGTGTGATACATTCAACAATTTCATATGGTGCAAAGGGAGTGTGGAGCATAATCTGGGCAACCAACATGAATCTCCACTATGCAGAGATGAAGGAGGTAGTTCAGAGAAAAAGAAGATGAAGGAAGAGCTTAAGCACTTCAAGAAAAAATTGAAGCAACAACAAAAACTAGTAAGTGCAACAATAAAAGTAGGAGGACTCATGACTATAGTTTTCTACATGTATTAATGGCCAAAAGCCATTAACCTATAATAAAAGAAGATGACGGAAGAGCTTAAGCACTTGATCGTGTTGGAAGAAGCACGAGAAAGATCAAAGTATGGCTATAATTTTCTACATGTAGATTGCTGCTTCATATTCGCCAAAAAGTTGGGTTAGAAATTTGATAAGAACAACAAATTAATCTAGAGAGAAAACGATTTTGCCAGTGCAAATTTTTAGTGAAAGTCAAGAAAGCTCGAGATAAAATACAGGATATGATGAAAAAACTATGAATTTGATGATGTTGGATAGTTTTTTTCATGGTTCAAATGTTTTTGTTCTTATTTATCTTTTTATGGGGCAATATTCGAGTGACTAAAAACTATGTAATAGTGCAGTAGTCACTGCAACAACTACAATTTACTATGCTAATAATAAGTGTGACGTTATTATTTTCTTCATTTGTGGTTTCATTTTGTGTTCTTTTTTTTTCATAGAGCTCCAAGTATATTAGTTAGTATTCTAAAATTTACAAATTTAATTTTGACCATTGTGATTTGACCATAGTGATTTGGCCATCGTTAAATAATCAAATTATTATTTATTTCCATCGCGATGAAGAGAATACATATGCAGTGGTAAAAAATGTATGTTTTAAATTTTTTTCTTCTCATGTAGTAGTTATAATCAGTTTAGAAGGATTCTTAATGGGAGAAGAGTCACAGTTTTGGAATACATTAAAGAAGTTTCAATACCATGGGTATTGACATTATAATTAAATTTACATTAAACTTTGAAATTGCTAAACCAAAGGAAATGACATGACATAGTTGATGAGGAAATGGTATGCATCATAAAAATAACATGAGACTTCCTTTGTATTCATCCCATCTAAAATAGAATGAGGGTAATTTGTCTATTTATCGTTTTTAAGAGAAAAAAGGTTAGATTAGGAGCATTATCATAAATAATATGTCGCCGATATTAAATCGTAGGGGATAAATACGATATAATGATGAATTTGATATTGAAAAGAATAACTATTTATCTTATAATTTTCCACAAAGTAATAAAACTATTTGTAACCATACATCACATGGGTATTAGACTAGAAAGCAAGAGGGATACTATTCGACATAATTTTATCAACAAAATTAGCTAATTATCTAGCATTATATGTCAAAAGAGGGATTGTAAGTATTCAAAATTAGTCGGTTTTACTCCCAATAAATGAACACCAAGTTTGGTTGTTTTTTCACTTTTTGGTTTTCTAGAGAGAAAGATGAATTGAAAGAACGAATATGTTGTCCGGGATGTTCACAGAGAAAGAGAGTGAAACTGTTTTGAAAGGATTGGATAAAGTTATTAAATTGTTAAAGTTGTTATTTTGTCTATTTATTTTTGTTTTCACTTTTTCTTATATAAAAGGATAACCAAAAAATGTAAATCATATGGAGAACCTACAAAACACACATATATAATACGGTATTACATATTTATATGTTCTAAATTAGTTTAATTAATATCAAAAACTGGTGTTGGCTTGATATATTTAAAAAATCTACTTTTATATTTTTCTGTTCTTTCGGATTGCTTATGAGAAGAAATAAAGGAGTAAGGGTTAACTGTAGGCCACTGGCGTCATTTAGTCTAATTTTTGGGAGGCGAAAAGTATAGTGGGAAGTACGAAAATGTCTCACCCTAAAAGAAATTACGAGGAACAAAAACCAACAAGGGGAAAAATATATTTATCAATTTTTTAATCACTCTGATCAATTATGCAGTTCAAAAGTATAAAAATATCAAATTTTTAGAATAAATGAAGATACAAATGGGAGCATAGCACTAAATACTAAAGAAAGATTGAAATTCATCCACAACAATAACATTTTAAGGGTTTACAATATAACATGAAAATCAAAATTGTGTACTGACTAATTTTATATTGTAAATAGTAATGTAAAATAAGGATTTGAAATTTTGAATTGCAACAAGTTGGATCAATATTCAGTTTGAAATTTTGTTCATCATCCTTATCATAATTGAACTTACGATGATTTGTAAATTATTTATTTGTAACAAGAGAGCAAATATTATCGTACGAGTACTATATATATACTCATTGTCAATTTTATAGATGGTGGAAATAATCTTATATCAGCTATAGTAGAAAACATATATTCGGCCACATATAGGATCATTTAGAGGAAACTAAGTATTTTCAAATGATAGATATTTTTGCTTCGACTCATAAGATAGTGGAGATTGTGAATAATCATGTGTTGTCCAAATTACCCGGGGTATTAATAGAGAAGATTTAAGTTTAAAAATGCAATTTCTAAGGAAAAATGCAACTTAGAAATGCATGAAAATCTACTCCATTGAATTCCTAAATACCATTAGATGTTCCGGTCTATTGAATCACAATATAAGACTAAAGGTTGATACACCAGTGATGATACTGAGGAATATTGACCCGCTCAACATCTGGTTTATGTAACAATACTAGGTTGGTAATCAAGCATGTAAAAAACTGAATCATCCAAGTTGTGGTCATTTTAGGTAGCAACGGGGAATAAGGTACTTATACCTCGTATGATATTCCGTCAAGTGAAACAAAATTTCCTATGATGTTTCAAAAAAAGGCAGTTTCTTTTGGTATTATTAAAAATCAAGGACAATCTCTATCGCATAGTGGGTTTCCCGAGACCAGTTAGCAGGCATGACCAATTTTACGTAATTATTTCTAGAGTCACGAGTAAAAGATGTCTAATAGTACTAATTTATGAGGAAGAACATAGGATGTCTAATACTACGATTATTGTAGCATATAAAGAAAACATATGAGTTATTTATCTGCTAAACAACTTTATAATTAATATAAAGACGCCTTTTTATCATACAAAAAAGAATTTGATCGAATAAACGTAAAGAATAGTTTATATGTTTTCAATGTAGCTAATACATAAACATTCTTATTAAATTTAATAGTTCTCATGCAAACTGCACGGATCCAAAACCTAGTTGCATATACACGTTGACTGCATTACACTATACTGTAGTTTCCTAAGGAATCTCGTTGTTGCCAATCCATTGTTTTTCTTTTTTTTGGGAAGGGCTTTACTTTTTTTTGATTGTTGTTCACTAGTAGAATAAATTCTATTTGCTGCGGTTAAAAAGTGCCCTATTGCTGCGTTTTTGGGCGCGCAGCAATTAAGAGGGCAGCAATAGGTATTAATTATATTGCTGCGGTTTTAAACCGCAGCAATATTTGAATATATTGCTGCGGTTTCTGTAGAAAACCGCAGCAATATACTTATTTTTTATCAGATTTATAAAACATATTGCTGCGGTTTCTAGGAAAAACCGCAGCAATATGCTGTGTTTAATAATAAAAAATAGATATATTGCTGCGGTTTTCGTCAAAAACCGCAGCAACAGGTCATAGTACAGAATTTTTTTTTTTTTTCCTAATCAAATTTGAAATATAAAACTAAGCAATCAATCCAAGATGAAATAACATCTTATACTCAAGAACAAATGAGTAGATAACTTATAATCCAAAAAAATAACTAAAATATAAAAAAAAACTATAAAATTATATAAACTAACATAGAATTTCAGTTACATAATAACAACAATGATTCTATAACAAGTAATTCTGTAAAATTACATAGTAATAACATAAATAAAAGAGGAATTAAAAAAAAATACAGAAGTACTAAAAATCTGTCCGCAACATTGAAATGCGAAATTATATACACTTTCCTTCTGTAATTTTTTTTAGCAAGATCTGGCCTACTAATGAAAAAAATACAGAACTATATAAAAATCGAAATTACAACCTACAGAACCTACAGAACCTACAGAAATGCGAAATTACATACACGGCGATGGCGCCAGCTTGGTGAAAGACGCAAAAGATGAAAAGAAAATCAGATCTAAAAAATCTACCAATAAATCTTAAAAATGAAAAAAAAAACTCTAGATCTACAACCGAAGGAACTGTCGGAGGCTTCGTCGAACTTCGTCGGTGTGACTTCGTCGGAACTCGTCGGAAATCTATCAACAAATCTTAAATCGAAAAAAAACCGAGGGAACTCGTCGGAGGCTTCGTCGAACTTCGTCGGAAACAAAAATCTGGTCGCGTCGGCTTCGTCGGTGTGACTTGTGAGGTTGTGACTTCAGAACACTACAACAACCTACAGAAAATAAGCGGCGCAACGGCGAAGAACAACCTCCAGAAAGCCAGGAAAACCCTAATGAGGGTGAGAGATAAGGAATGAGGGTGAGAAAGATCGGTGAGACAGAGAGAGAGAAAGAGAGAGAGCGCAGTGAGAGAAACGACGCTAAGGATGAGGGTGAGAGATAAGGAATGACAAGGAAACCCTAATGGGCTTTTTTATTATTAATTTTAAGACAATATTGCTGCGGTTTTGGGCGGGGAACCGCAGTAATATATTTTAAAAATATTTTTTATTATATTGCTGCGGTTTTTCGCCCAAAACCGCAGCAATATTAGTCTCTCCAGGCCCCACATTTTTTTCAAAATTTATCCGTTGAACAATATTGCTGCGGTTTTGGGCGGGAACTGCAGCAATATTGTTATTTTTCCTTTTTTATTTTCTTTTTGCGTGTTATGTTGCTGCGTATAGGTAAAACCGCAGCAATATCACTGCAACAAATAGCATTTATTCTACTAGTGGTTTTTCTAGTTTATCAAACGTATAAACTTTGAATTCTTAGTGTAGTCTTAGAACTAATGGCTTGTTCTCTCCACCTTATTTTCAGTTCAGTTCAATTCAGTTTAGTTCAGTTCACTTCAGTTCAGTTCAGTTCAATTCCAGTTCAGTTCACCTTTGGAGATACTTTTACTCTCACATATCACTATTCATTTCAGTTCAGTTCAGTTTAGTTCAATTCAGTTTAGTTCAGTTCAGTTGTTTAATGCCGAAGAGAACATGCCCTATGATTACAATTCTTCCCCATAGTTATATATTATTTTAACTAATATTAAACATTAATGAAATAATTTTAGTAATTTAAAAATTGTCGAGCCTGTTCGCGAGCTCTCGAGCCAAGCTTAAGGTAACTCAAGCTCGATTCGAGCCCTCTCAAGCCGAGATTTTACCGAGATTTGTTCGAGCTGAACTCGGACATTTTACGAGCCACCATGGCTCATTAGCATCCCTAATCACTATGGTGCATATTATAAATGCAACTTTTATAACTTAGGAAAATAGTCCAACTTTTCAAAAAACACTATCTTAATTTTTCGGAGAATCATAAAATAGCCATAGAATTTTGGAGAAAAATACACAAATGCCCTACATTTGGAGAGATTGTGCGAAAACGAAAAAGAGGTTTACCAGTTACTAGTTTATCATCTAAACGTTCAATTAAATTCCGAATTGTGGAAAGCGCATTGGATTGTTATCTCTTATCTGCCCTCATCACTTCCACGTTAAAGAAAGAAAGAAATGGGGATAAAGGAAGGAAAATGGCCGGTGATAGGAATCGATCTCGGGACTACCTACTCATGTGTGGGAATATGGAAGCATGGCCGGGTTGAAATCATCACCAACGACCTAGGGAACCGTACGACGCCGTCTTGGGTTGCTTTCAACGACAATGAGCGTCTAATTGGTGAATCTGCAAAATACCAGGCCGCAATAAACTCCACCAACACCATTTTCGGTCTGATTTTCTCTCTCCTCTGACCATTCTCATTCCGGTTATTTTAGCATTTTTCCTGCTTTAAGTTTGAAGCATATCTTATGTGAAGCTCAATTATTTGCGCAAATTTCGGTAATTGATTTCTATATTTTAGGAAACATTTATGGTAAACATTGTTTATAAACAAGATCTAAGTAGGGTGTGCAAAATCATTTCTTTATTTTTGGATAACATCATTGACTGATTAAATTTGTTTGGTACGTTAGTTAGAGTAGAATTTTGGGAGTGATGTACCTTAGGAAACAAGTTAATTGACCATCATCGATGTATCATAAAGAATGGTTTAAGAATTTCGTACACTCCCTTTGTAAAATTTGCTGTGGTGCGTAGGGTCGGACGTCACTCAGACCAGGGTATTAAGCGGATCAAATTCGTCAATGCTGGTCAATATTAGCGGGTACATGAATTTTCTTTTTACAATATCATGTTCTATTGCAATTTTGCAGTACTACATCTTCGACATTTATCATACATTTATGTTTACTCTTCTTTCAAAAAAAAAAAAAAAAAAAAGTGATTGCTGAAAACAAAAAATTATTACAAACCTGAAGAACTTGTTTGTTGTTTCTACCGCGCCTGTCAATAATTTTGGATATACTTCATTCTGATAGAGAATACTCTGCTTGATTCTTCATGTCATCACTGCCGAATAGAGCCAATAGTGTAAGTACATAGGTCATTTTCCACTCCCTTTCAATTGTTTAGATTTGTCTAACACCGTGATGGTTACTTATTGATGATAGATGTGAAGAGACTTATAGGTAGAAGATTTAAGGATGATACAGTGCAGAAAGACATGAAACTATGGCCTTTCAAAGTTACTGCTGGTCATGATTTACATAAAGGCAAGAAACCAATGATTATGGTCACCTATAAGGGTGAAATGAAGCAATTTCTTCCTGAGGAGATTTCTGCCATGGTGCTGATGAAGATGAAAGATATAGCCGAGGCTTTCCTTGGTACCAAAGTGAACAATGCTGTTATCACAATACCGGCATATTTCAATGATTCCCAGCGTCAAGCTACTAAAGATGCTGGAGCCATTGCAGGGATCAACGTTCTTCGTATCATCAATGAGCCAACGGCTGCTGCTATGGCTTATGGTCTTGAGTCAAAGGCTAGCAGGAAGTCTAGTACAAAGAATGTTTTGATATTTGATCTTGGCGGTGGAACATTTGATGTCTCTTTCGTAAGTATTAAAAATGAAAAATTCGAAGTGAAGGCTGTAAGTGGAAATACCCATCTTGGTGGAGGGGATTTTGACAACAGAATGGTTAGTCACTTTGCAGAGGAGTTCAAGAGGAAGCACAGTAGAGACATAACTGGAAATCCTAGAGCTCTTGGAAGGTTGAGAGCTGCTTGTGAGAGGTCGAAGAGGATCCTATCATCAACTACTGAAACTACTATTATCGTTGATTGCCTTTTTGAGGGTATTGATTTCTGTTCAATTATCCGTCGTTCCCTATTTGAAAAGTTGAATATGGATTTATTCAGGGATTGTGTGGAAACTGTTGAGAAGTGTTTGAGGGATGCAAATATTCAGAAGTATGATATTCATGAGATTGTCCTCGTTGGTGGGTCAACTCGGATCCCCAAGGTTCAGGAATTATTGCAAGATTTCTTTAAAGGGAAGAAGATTTGCAAAAGCATAAACCCTGATGAGGCAGTTGCCTGTGGAGCTGCCATCCATGCTGCAATGTTGTGTGGTGAAGCCAAGAATAAGGATTTCATACTAGTTGATGTCACCCCATTATCCCTTGGTGTTCGGCTTTGGTCTGGCAGGATGCTGGTGGTTATTCCAAGAAACACAGCCATCCCCACAAAGATGGAGGAGATAACTGTTACTGCCTACGATTACCAGACTTGTGCACGATTTGATGTATACGAGGGTGAGAGACTCATAGCCAAAGAGAACAACTTACTTGGCTCATTTCGTCTCTATGACATTCCTCCGGAACCTCAAGGTGTAGCTAATTTCAGAGTCTGCTTTTCCATTAATGCTGATGGCATCCTGGTTGTGACAGCAAGGCAGCGAGGTACCAGCAACCAGAAAAAAATCAGCATAACCAATTACTTTGGAAGATTGTCAAACAAGGAGATTGAAGGGATGGTGAAGCGAGCTGAGAAGTTCAGGGCTCAGGATCAAGAGTATGTGAAGAATACTAAAGCTAGGAATCATTTGAAACGTGCGAGAAATTGAGTGATAAGAAGATTGCAAGTAACCACAATGAGAAGACGGATGCAATTCACATGGCATTTCAAGAGCATTTGTGAGCTTTTTGTTTAAGATGTCCAGGAAGTTGTTCAAGCAGAGACTTGGCTGCTACTTTCCATGTCAGTGGTGGAATCAAACAGATTCGTTTTGTGGCTGTTATTTCACTAATTTTTCACTTAGAGCTCTCTAAATGCTTGACAGTTCTCACACTAGTTTTTGGTTAATACAATGGTGCTTACTGTTAACTTAACCCATTGAATCATTGAGTGTTTGATCGCTAGTTTTTTTCACATTGATTGGTATGAATTAAGCTGTAAGCAGATATGAAGCTAACCTCTGCTGTGTCAAGCGACAAAAATTTTCCTTCACTACTACAGGCTCACTGTGATACAGAAAAGCAGTTATATATGTTTAGCCGTCACTGCTTAGAACTTGGGTGCTCAAGTAAAAGTTCTCCAAGTTAGAGAAAGATTTCTTCATATAATCTTTCATTTATGTTCCAATTGCATAGTTGCTAGAAACTCCGATTGCGTGGTATGAAAGTGATTACAGCGCGTTGCAGGTATGCTGTCAATGTACGTTCAATCTTCAGTCTAGCTGTACGTGTCTTGCACTGCCTTCCACACTTAATGTTTCAACACTATTTTTTTTTTTATGATTGGCAATAAAATTTTATTGTTGTTAACTCTCTGCAGTAGTATTGTATACACCCAACAGCAATAAGATGTTTGTTAGTCTGTACAAAAGGAGAATTCTCCATATGTAAAATACTACTGCTGTTGGGTGCATGAAAATATGCAGACTAACCAACATAAAATTTGCAGAAAGATGTTAAGATCAGAATCTCCTTTTACAGATATGCTTGGCAGTAAAATTATTATAGAATGCTCCAATTCATTGTTGCTAGATACTTTTAGAATATTCCTTCAATGTTGCTGATCTAACTCATCGTTTTACAAGATCTACTTTTACGGCTCGTTTGGTAGACGTTAGTAAATTGCGGTAATGTTTAAGTGTAATTTTATTAGGGAAGCACCCTTAAAATCTTCATGGGGAGGCATTTTTTCTCCATGAGCAAGCTATCTCACTCCTAATTTTGTGTTTTGTCTACAAGGGGAAGCAATTTTCATTACCACTCATTACCACCTACAAGGTGGTATTGGATGGGAATGAAAATTCAAGAAGGAAAGTGGACACTTTAGGATAAATTAGTATTATCATGGGAAGTACCAAATACCAAACGAGCCGTTAAAGATGCGTGAAGAGTCAATAACCAATTGCATTAAAAAGGAAAGGGGGATCCAAGAAATGTTTTAAATGATTAGTGAGCAATGAGCACTCCTTTTGAAGGTGATCTAGTTCAAATAACAAAGCTTTTCCTTTCAGTAGCAAGAAGAGATTTTGTGTGATTATATGGCTATGTTTAGTTCACCTGAAATTTTCTGATCTGAACTTATCTGATCTGATCTGAACTTATTTTTTCTGATCTGATCTGAACTTATTTTTTCTGAACTGATCTGATTACAAGATCTTATCTTTTAGATTTCTCTCAATGTATAAGAAAAAATATAGTCATGTGGGTCTTGTTTGATTCGTCTCAATGAGTACTTTATTAATATTCAATTATTATAATTTTTACTAATATGTAATGAAAGATATTTAATAGTAAAAATGAGTTTTTAAAACTGACTGATCTGATCTGAACTTATTTTTTCTGATCTGATCTGATCTGATTAGATCTGAAATAAGCAAAAATAAGGTGAACTGAACATAGCCTATGTTTGACAGCTCATAACACCAACTATTTAGCAACAGATGCTATACACTAGATCTTGGATAAAAGGCTGAGAAAGGTATCAATCATTCAATAATAAGGCCGTGAAAATAATATTCTCCTTAGTGATTAAGGCTATGTTCAGTTCACCTTATTTTTGCTTATTTCAGATCTAATCAGATCAGACCAGATCAGATCAGAAAAAATAAGTTCAGATCAGATCAGATCTGTCAGTTTTAAAACTTATTTTTACTATTAAATATCTTTCATTACATATTAGTAAAAATTATAATAATTGAATACTAATAAAGTACTCATTGAAACGAATCAAACAAGATCCCACATGACTATATTTTTTCTTATATATTGAGAGAAATCTAAAAGATAAGATCTTGTAATCAGATCAGTTCAGAAAAAATAAGTTCAGATCAGATCAGAAAAAATAAATTCAGATCAGATCAGAAAAAATAAGTTCAGATCAGATAAGATAAGTTCAGATCAAAAATTTTCAGGTGAACTAAACATAGCCTAAGTGTTTAAACTAGCAGTGTGCACTGCTGCTTGCAACTGGACAGTTACCAAATACATTTCCAAAATGACATTATGAGACTGACCTAAAAAAATCAGCTCAAAAGGGCTAGTTTTGCGCAATAGCACGACCTAAGGAACATTACGTAATCTGAAAATCTGGGCCAAATTTCTAGAGAGATCCTGAAATCCAAACATTGATTGTAAAAAAGAAAGATTTCTGCTACTGTATGGAAAACAACCTCCAAAACACACTCAAGCACCTTCATTTTTTCCAAAACCAAGAAATTTCATAAATCCAGATATTCCAGCTGTCCATCTACCAAATTGCTTTCGAGTTGGAGTTCTCGCACGATCATCTTGTGCAAGGGGACAAACAGTACTAACCACCGGCTTTAATGCTTGAGCAATGATAGGCTCACAAAAGGCTTGTAGATCTTTCATCTTTTCTTCAAACTTCGAAGCTTGAGCTAGCTGGAAATTCCAATCAAGCCACCCAATTGTCATTTCAATGGTACTTTCCATCCTCTTCCTATCATCAACGCCTATCTTCTCTGCATAATCTCTTAACTTCTCCAATGTGCTGGTTGCGTAATTCTCCAAAGCATTCTTGGCTCTCACCTTTTTCAAGTATCGCTCATCCTCAGCTTTGTATTTCTGAGCCTCTTCCAACAATCGATCGACCTCCTCCTTGGATAGCCTACTATGATTAGTAATAGTGATCTCGTTCTTGTTTCCGGTGTCAATGTCCACTGCTGATACAGTAAGTATCCCATCAGCATCAATCTCAAAACAGACATCAATCTTTGCGTCACCAGCAGGTGCTGGTGGAATGTCCGACAGCAGAAAGTTACCCAGTAAGTTATTCTCTTGTGCTATAAGCCTCTCCGATCCCCTTCATACACTTTAACTAACGCCTCAGTTTGGTTGTCATATCTAGTGGTAAACCGTTTCTGCAGCCTTGTTGGGATGGTAGTATTACGAGGAACAATGAATGTCATCACATCATTCCCAGATTGAACGCCAAGAGATAAAGGAGTAACATCAATGAGCACAATATCTGTCTTAGTGCATACACCACTCAAGACAGCAGCATGGACAGCAGCCCCATAGGCAACAGCCTCATCTGGGTTGATGTTTCTACAAAGCTCCTTCCCACTGAAAAACTCCTGCAATAGCTGCTGAATCTTAGGAATCCGAGTTGATCCACCAACAAGGACTATATCATGAACATCGCCTTTTTCCATATTTGCATCCTTCAAACACTTCTCAACAGGATCAATACACTTCCTAAATAAATCCATATTCAACCTCTCAAATCGAGCACGAGTTATAGTTGATGAAAAATCAATGCCCTCAAAAAGGCAATCAATTTCAACAGTAGTTTCATGAGCAGACGAAAGGGTTCTTTTGGCTCTTTCAGCCGCTGCTCTCAACCTACCAAGTGCTCTTGGGTTATCACCTATGTCTACATCGTGCTTCCTTTTAAACTCCTCCACAAAATAACTCACTGTAATATTGTCAAAGTCTCCACCACCAAGGTGAGTGTCACCACTTACAGCTTTGACTTCAATGATATTCTTTTCTACACATACTAATGAAACATCAAATGTCCCACCACCAAGATCAAAAACTAATATATTTTTTTTGGCAATGTCACTCTCATTAACCTTCTTGTCAAGACCATATGCAATAGCAGCAGCTGTTGGCTCGTTGATGATACGAATAACATTCAGTCCAGCAATGACTCCAGCATCTTTTGTAGCCTGACGCTGGGAATCATTGAAGTACGCAGGAACAGTGACCACTGCATTCTTCACATTTGAGCCAAGATAGGCCTCAGCTATCTCTTTCATCTTTACAAGGACCATTGAAGATATCTCCTCAGGAGTAAATTGCTTCTCTTCACCTTTGTAGGTAACCACTATTAATGGCTCTTTATCTTCACTAGAATCAGGGGGTGCAATAACCTTAAATGGCCAAAGCTTGATATCATTTTGCACTGTTTCATCGCTGAATCTCCTCCCTATAAGCCTCTTTGCATCTTCCCATCATCAATATGGAAAGCATAAAAGAATCAAATAATCAATTCAAAAGGAAGGTACTCTTTGAACCCCCATAACATGATATGTACAGTAAAATTTAGGCACAAAGGTTGAGCTTCTAGCTTATTAAAAAAAAGTCATCTCAGTTAAATCATCAACTTGTACTAGATGAGAGTGAGAAGATTGAAAGAGTAGACTAAATATCTAAGTGAAATGAAGTATTACTTGTTGGTTTGCTTTAAATTAAAAACTTAGGAAATGAAATTGCACTCTGCAGAAAACATAATACTGATAGAAAAAAAAGTTACTTACCTAGATCCTATCCTAGATGGGAGATGTTGCTTACCTAGATCCCCGTAGATAAGTAGAACTTATATGGGAAATTTTTCTTAACATGATCAACAAACACCTTTTAGCACTTTCGTAGAAATACTACCTCATATGTTCAATTAAACAAGAACATGGGTCCTAAATGGAAGATGTTTGATTACCTAGATCCCCCTATATAAGTAAAACTTCATATGGGCTATAAGAAGTCCCAAAAAAAAAAAAACTTCCATCATATTGATTATTGAGGCCATTTATTGTAAGAAACCATTAGTATTATACCAACTTAAATTCGTAAAAACTACACAAATTTCACTTTGACATATTCACATCCCTCCTTAAAACATTTGCCCACAATTTATAATTTAGTTCAAAAATTAAATTAATTGCATTTCCATATCGGTACGACAGTATAATTCACCAAAATAACCAAGTTCTGCATAATTATCAGATTTTGTTAGCCACAGTTTCTCATATTTAAGTCCGAACAGAAATTATTGACTTAGCGAAAAAACATTAAAAAAAAAATGTAAGACGAGAGTAAAAAAACAAACCGAAGATGGTGTTAGTGGGGTTGGCGACGACCTGGTTTTTGGCAGCATCACCAATGAGGCGCTGAGTTTCAGTAAAGGCTACCCAAGACGGTGTCGTTCTGTTACCTTGGTCGTTTGTTATAATTTCAACACGATCGTGTTCCCAAACGGCGACGCATGAGTATGTAGTTCCTAGATCGATTCCTATGGCTCGCACACCTTCTTCCTTTCCCTCCATTTTTTTCTCTAAGTTTGAATTTTATAGTTGAAGAGAGAAGCACAGAAAAGGCGAAAACGGATGTGTCGTTGTGTAGAGGGTAGATACTTGAGTTCTTGTTGAAGCGACTTAGGCTATGTTCAGTTCACCTTATTTTTGCTTATTTCAGATCTAATCAGATCAGATCAGATCAGATCAGAAAAAATAAGTTCAGATCAGATCAGATCAGAAAAAATAAGTTCAGATCAGATCAGATCAGATCAGACCAGATCAGATCAGATCAGATCAGACCAGATCAGATCAGTTCAGATCATATCATGCTTATATTTAAAAACTTATTATTATTAAATATCTTTCACTACATATTAATAAAAATTATAATAATTGAATATTAATAAAGTACTCATTGAGACGAATCAAACAAGACCCCACATGACTATATTTTTTATATATTGAGAAAAATCTAAAAGATTATCTCTTATTGTGAATAGTGTCAAGATTCTAAGTGACAAAGATAAAAAAAATACAAAGGGGGTATTATTATTTACTAGTACATTTGTTCAAAAGAATTATTATTGTTGTTGTTGTTGTACTTATTAATTATTAATATTGGTAATTATTATTAATCTTATTGTTACCATTATAAATGTCATTGTTATTATTATATTAAGTTATTTTGTTGTTATTAAATAATAGAAAATTAAAAGCCACATGTTAAGAACATAAGATTGACGCAAAAATAAGAAATATATAAATATGATATCTCAAATTCATGATAACGAAACTACTATGTTCGGATTACATTTCAAAATAAGCTAAGTGTGAGATCCAAATTATAAATTTAGATTCGGTATACCTCTTCCTACCAAATTTCAAATCTCTCTAGCTATTTGAAGTTGCACGATATTTATTTATTTTTTGCTCAAGTCATAGTTGTTTGTATATCTTGTTCTATTTTATATGGAAAAAAAAGAGTTCAGTTTGCCGACTTCTCAAGTGTAAAACTTTTTTTTAAGGGAAAGTGTGAAACATTGTATAAGTGCTCTTATAAAATAATGACTTGAGTTATATAATTATTTTTAGTAATAATAATAATTATGATTATAATTATTATTGTTGTTCTTATAATAATGATAATAATAATAATTATTATTAATAATAAAAGTTGTATAAAAGTTGTAATAGAAAAAAAATGATAATAATAGTAACACTATAAAGAATATCTTATAATGTATTGCATAATAATGATTTACAAAGTAATAATATAATAGTAATAATATATTTTATAAAAGATAAGATCTTGTTGAAAAAATAAGTTCAGATCAGATCAGATCAGATCAGATCAGATCAGAAAAAATAAGTTCAGATCAGATCAGATCAGAAAAAATAAGTTCAGATCAGATCAGATCAGATAAGTTCAGATCAGATCAGATCAGATAAGTTCAGATCAGAAAATTTCAGGTGAACTGAACATAGCCTTAGGCTATGTTCAGTTCACCTGAAATTTTCTGATCTGAACTTATCTGATCTGATCTGATCTGATCTGAACTTATTTTTTCTGATATAATCTGAACTTATTTTTTCTGATCTAATCTGAACTTATTTTTTCTGATCTGATCTGATCTGATCTGATCTGATCTGATTTTTTCAACAAGATCTTATCTTTTATAAAATATATTATTACTATTATATTATTACTTTGTAAATCATTATTATGCAATACATTATAAGATATTCTTTATAGTGTTACTATTATTATCATTTTATTTCTATTACAACTTTTATACAACTTTTATTATATAATAATAATTATTATTATCATTATTATAAGAACAACAATAATAATTATAATCATAATTATTATTATTACTAAAAATAATTATATAACTCAAGTCATTATTTTATAAGAGCACTTATATAATGTTTCACACTTTCCCTTAAAAAAAAGTTTCACACTTGAGAAGTCGGCAAACTGAACTCTTTTTTTTCCATATAAAATAGAACAAGATATACAAACAACTATGACTTGAGCAAAAAATAAATAAATATCGTGCAACTTCAAATAGCTAAGAGAGATTTGAAATTCGGTAGGAAGAGGTATACCGAATCTAAATTTATAATTTGTATCTCACACTTAGCTTATTTTGAAATGTAATCCGAACATAGTAGTTTCGTTATCATGAATTTGAGATATCATATTTTATATATTTCTTATTTTTGCGTCAATCTTATATTCTTAACACGTGGCTTTTAATTTTCTATTATTTAATAACAACAAAATAACTTAATATAATAATAACAATGACATTTATAATGGTAACAATAAGATTAATAATAATTACCAATATTAATAATTAATAAGTACAACAACAACAATAATAATAATTCTTTTGAACAAATGTACTAGTAAATAATAATACCCCTTTGTATTTTTTTTATCTTTGTCACTTAGAATCTTGACACTATTCACAATAAGAGATAATCTTTTAGATTTTTCTCAATATATAAGAAAAAATATAGTCATGTGGGGTCTTGTTTGATTCGTCTCAATGAGTACTTTATTAATATTCAATTATTATAATTTTTATTAATATGTAGTGAAAGATATTTAATAATAATAAGTTTTTAAATATAAGCATGATATGATCTGAACTGATCTGATTTGGTCTGATCTGATCTGGTCTGATCTGATCTGATCTGATCTGATCTGATCTGATCTGATTTGATCTGATCTGAACTTATTTTTTCTGATCTGATCTGATCTGAACTTATTTTTTCTGATCTGATCTGATCTGATCTGATCTGATCTGATCTGATCTGATTAGATCTGAAATAAGCAAAAATAAGGTGAACTGAACATAGCCTTATATGGACATTTCCAACTTCATTTTTGCGCGGGATAAATTTCCTAACTTACTAGTTCAAATTTTGGTCAATTACAGAATACAGAGCGTTCTAGACTAGGTTTGAGGTGAAATTAATGAAAAAGATTGACTTCGATGTATAATTATTAGATTACCATTGTATTTGTGCCTTTGTGGGCATGAAGCAACACATACACGGTATATTTTTAGTGCGGGGAAGTGCGAACTATATGTTCTTTTGTTACATTAAACTTCCTCAGTTTTTATTGGCACAGTTTTTTTCAAATTCATGTGAAAAGGTAAGAGATATTAGGGCTATGCATAACAAACAACAAATTTCTGCATTAACTCAACTTTTCTTATTCCAATGGAATCTACTATCTAGTACTCCCTCCGTCTCAAAATATAGTTCCTGTTTGGGCCCATTAAATCCTTCCAAGGAAATCATGCCACGTGGCACCGCCACCTAAGGATCGTGGGTCCCACCAGAATCACCCTATGAAAAGGTATCACCAATCCCCAAGTGAGCTGTCATGTCCAGCACACCACTTTATGGAAATTCTCACCACTATAAATACCTCTTGTCCCATCAATGCAAAGGTATTGAATACTCACCTAACTAACTTGAGCTTCTCACTCTAGACTCTCTCTCTACCTCAATCATCAACTGACTTGAGCGTCGGAGGGGCGATCCCGGAACAACCCCCGGGGTAGTTTTTCTGTGTTTTGCAGGTTCCCGTGAACTGATCCAGCCCAGCTCGGACCTAAGGACTTGTTCAGCACAGACCATTAACATTAATTTCTAGACAGAAACAGTTTGGCGCCGTCTGTGGGGATAGTACAAAAAGTTACTTCGCCACCATTTCGAAAGACTCTCTTGCTGCTCAGCAGGATTTAATCTCAGTGCTAGTCTGCCATGGCACCTTCCAAGAACGCCCGTAACAGATCTAACCAACCTCAACAAACTGAGAGGGAACCCTCACCCCAACCAAGGAGGTCAGCACGAACTAGATCCCCATCGGTTCATACACTAGACCCTAACCTGGAGCTCTCTCAGGAACTTCAGCCTTCTCCCTCTCGAGAAATACAGCGTGCTGACCCCCAACCTCTACTCACAGCTGACATTGCACTCATAGCTGCTCAGCTGCAGCAAACCTTGAACAAAGCATTATGCAGATGCTGACCACTCTCCAGCAAGGGCAGGGGCACAACCAGCTCAACCTCCAGCAACGTGAGGACAATATCCAGAGGCCCTCTCATAGGGAAGAGCGAAACCCTCGATCCCCTCATGACCAGCCTAACCGGCAAAGGTCAGCTGCTAAGGAAAGAACTCATTCTCAGAGGCCCCCTTCTCGGCAAGATGAGCGCCCACCTCTGGGCGAGAGGTTGCACCTCGGGAAGCAGCTCTCCGAAGGGAGGAGACCCATGTCTCCAGATCGCCAAGGGGAAACCCGGCCGCAAACCGGAAGATGCTCGAAATATCCTTAACGAGAAACGCGTAGCCGGGGTATGATGCCCGTCAGTTCCTAGATCGAAAGGCTGCTCAGCGTGAGGGGCATGGTGACTCCGCTCAGTCCAAACCGCTAAAGCTCGGCAGCGGGAGTCTCAAGTTCATGACCCCGTTCAGCCGAGAAATTATTGACACCCCTACCCAGGGGAAAGTCAAAACGCCACTTATCGAACCATTCGCGGGCCTAACCGACCCGGAAGATCATATGGCCACGTACAAGGCCCAGATGAGTGTGCAGACCAGCTGTAGGCCACATGGTGTCGGTTCTTCCCTACCACACTGAAAGGTCTCGCGCTGAATTGGTTTCAAGAATTGCCGGCCGGAATCATCACCGACTTCACCGTACTCGAGGATATGTTTACCCATCAGTTCGTGGCCGGAAAGAGGCAGAAGAAAACTAGCTTGCACCTCATGGGGGTCAAGCAAGAGAAAACGAAAGTCTTGCCGACTACATAAAAAGATTCAATGAGGAGTCCCTAAAAGTATCCGACCTACAAGATGCTGTGGCCTTTGCTGCTCTCATGTCCGGATTACAACCTGGCCGGCTAAGATGGACATTGGCTGAAAGTGAGGTCAAAACCTTCTCAGAGGCCATGGCAAAGGCTCAAAGATTCATCCAAGCGGCGGATATTTGCCGCCACTCGGAAGAGGGAAGTAAGAAGAGAAAGGAAGAAGGAAACAACAGAGATCAGCCCAAACAGCAGAAAACGGGCGGTAGTCGGATAGGTTCACTGATCATGGAAACGACCCTCGTTTCAATAAAAACAGAAGAGAAATATACCTGGACATCAAGCACAAGTCCATGCTGCCCAATCCCCAACCCATCCGGACCTCAGCTTACCGAGGGACAAAAGCCAGTGGTGCGAGTACCACCGGGAATGTGGTCATACCACAAAAGATTGTAGGGAACTGAAGAAAGGGTTGGACAATCTAGCTGACCAGGGGAAGCTGAACCGCTACCTCAAGCACACGAGTGAAGAGAAGGGGAAGCAGAAGGTCGGTCAGTCCAATAGTGGGGACACTGAAGGCTACATTGGGGTCATCTCGGGTGGCTTCGCTTCGGGGGGCCTAACCGGCCGAGCCAGGAAAGCTCATCTCCAAAACCTCAAGCACCAAGTACTCGAGGTCAAACCAAGCCGGTCGGACTGTCCTGTGATGACCTTCGGGGAATCCAGTCGACCAGTCAGCGTACCCCATGATGACCCCCTGGTCATCGAGCTCAAGGTAGCCAACTCCCGGGTAAGGCGAGTCTTGGTTGATAGTGGGTCGTCCGCTGACATCATAACTTTAGAATGCCTGAAAAAGCTGAAATACAGCGAAGAGGATGTCATACCACTCGACCAGCCACTCATAGGCTTCGGGGGTAACTCGGTACAACCCGTGGGATCGATAAAGCTCCCTACTCGGATGGGAGAGAAAGGCAGAAAACCTACCGATCGATTCTAGTGGTCGACATCCCCCTCCCATACAACATAATAATGGGCGACCCACTCTGAACAAAACAAAAGCTGCTATCTCCACGTACCAACTCCTCATGCAGTTCGAAACAGATGAGGGAAGGTCGGAAAAATTCAGGGAGATCAACAGGCTGGACGAGAATGCTATGTTAATAGCTTAAAGAGCAGAACTGAGATCGACGTCCAAGAGGACTCGAAGAAGAGGAAAAGGGAAGAAAGTTCACCAAGGAACTTGGGGGTGTACATAACAGAAAACCCCAAACAGTACGAACGGCCTCAGCCAGCTGAGGAAGACGAAGAAGTAGAGATCGGGACAGAACCCGGTCGGACTGTAAGAGTGGGCAAGGCCCTAAACCCAGAAACAAGAGCACAAGTAGTGCAAGTGCTCAGGGAATATCAGGACGTGTTCGCCTATGAGGCCTCAGAGATGCCCGGGCTTGACCCCAAAATTATGTGTCATGAGCTGAACATTAAGGAGGGATACAAGCCAGTCAAGCAAAAGCTAAGGCATCAAGGTCCGGAGAGGTCAAAGCTGCCGCAGTGGAGGTCAAAAAATTGCTCGAGGCAGGATTCATTGAGGAATGTCAGTACTCGGAATGGCTAGCTAATGTAGTACTGGTGAAAAAGCCGAGTGGGGCTTGGCGCATGTGCGTGGATTTTACAGACCTGAACAAGGCCTGTCCGAAAGACAACCATCCTCTGCCCAAAATAGACAGGTTAGTCGATTCGACAGCTGGTCATGCCCTTCTAAGCTTCATGGATGCTAATGCAGGCTATCACCAAATTCCCATGGCGGAACATGATCGGATTCATACCGCTTTCACCACCCCGCGGGGTATACTGCTATAAAATGATGCCATTCGGACTGAAAAATGCCGGAGCCACCTACCAGCGGACAGTTAATAAAATTTTCAGTGATCAGTTGGGTCGGAACATCGAGGTATATGTTGACGACATGATCGTCAAAAGCAAGGCCCACTCTGATCATCCAGACGACCTGAGGGAGACGCTGACACACTGAGGAAGTATCGTATGATGCTCAATCCTAAAAAGTGCGTCTTCGGAGTGAAAGGGGGTAAGTGCCTCGGATTTCTGGTAGATGAAAGGGGTATTGAGGCCAACCCCGACAAGATCAAGGCAGTTCTGGAAATGAAATCCCCCCGGAACGTCAGGGAAGTGCAGCGCCTAACCGGATGTCTAGCTGCCTCTGGACGTTCCTATCACGGTCGGCTGATAAGAGCCTATTCTTTTTCAAGGCCCTTAAGAGAAAAGATTCGCATGGGACGAAGAAGCTGAGCAAGCCTTCGCCTCCCTCAAACTTCATCTATCAACTCTCCCAAGCTCATGTCCCCCTTGCCGGGGGAAACATTGTTTGTTACTTGGCCGTATCCGAATACGCCCTAAGTGCTGTTCTGGTAGCCGAAAGGGAAGGGACGCAACACCCGGTCTACTTCATAAGCCATGCCTTCCGAGGGGCAGAAGCAAAATATAGTGAGGTGGAGAAGATGGTCTTCGCCCTCGTCATGGCAAGCAGAAAGCTGAAACCATACTTCCAAGCCCATCAAATCAAGGTCCTTACCGGACAGCCTCTCCGCAAGGTCATAGAAAGCAGGAACCACTCCAGTCGGATGACTGATTGGGCTGACCAGTTGGCTGATTTCGGCCTGGAATATGAGCCCAGAAGGGCCATCAAAGCTCAAGCCTTGGCGGACTTCATAACTGAATGCACAACTCGGCCCCCGGTCGGCCAGAATGAAGAGTGGGAGCTATACGTGGATGGCTCTTCCACCAAGTCAGGATGTGGGGCGGGGCTAGTGCTTAAGCCCCCGGTCGGAGAAAAAATGGAGTATGCAATCAAATTCGAGTTCCTGGGGTCGAACAATGAAGCGAATATGAGGCACTCATCCTCGGACTTCAGCTGTGCATTCTTGCAGGAGCCACGGCCATTGAGGCCCGATCAGACTCACAGCTTATGTGGGTCAGGTCTCTGGGGAGTACGAGGCCAAGGAGGACAATATGAGGATGTATCTGGCTAAGGCACAAGAGTCATCAAAAAACTCTCCCATTTCCGATCAGCCACATACCCAGGTCGGAGAATCAGCAAGCCGACGCCTGGCTCGTATGGCTAGTTCAGCAGAGGGGTCAGCCCCTCGGACTATCATGTGGGAGGTGCTTCGCCAGCCCAGCATCAATGCCAAAGAACAGCTGATTCTAGACCGAACGGCCACTTGGATGGATGAGGTGGTCGGATACTTAAGGGATGGAGTCCTCCCAACAGATGTCAAAGAAGCCGAAAGGATCAAGCACCGAGCAGGTTGGTTCTTATGGCATGACGAGCAGCTCTACAAGAAGTCATACACGCACCCATTGCTGAAATGCGTAACCCCTGAAGAGAGGAAATTACATCCTAAGGGAAATACACCAAGGGGCGTGTAGTAGCCATCAAGGGGGGAGAACCATAGCAGGAAAAGCTCTAAGGGCTGGGTATTACTGGCCTACCCTCAAGGCAGATGCACAAGAATTGGTGAAGAGATGCCCATCTTGCCAAATCCATTCGGATATTCCCAGATCCCCAGCTACCCCCCTCAATCCCATTCAAGCAGTTCTACCTTTGACAAATGGGGCATGGACCTGCTCGGCCCGTCCCACCAGCATCGGGTCAGCGGAAGTTCTTGATAGTGGCCATAGACTATTTCACCAAGTGGACTGAAGCCGAACCCCTTGCCTCCATCACTGACAAACAGGTCCAAGCCTTCATCTGGAGGAACATAATCACAAGGTTTGGAGTGCCCCGAGCCCTGGTCTCGGACAATGGTCGGCAATTTAAAGTGGACCAACTCGGGAATATTGTGCCGTTTTGGAATACAGACCAGTTCTCGCCGTGTCCCGACCACAAACTAACGGCCAAGCGAAGCAGCTAATAGATAGTGCTCAAGGGGATAAAAAATCCCTTGACGCAGCGAAAGGGGCTTGGGTGGACGACCTCCTGGAGTCTTGTGGTCTGCTCGGACAACGTAAAGGAAGCAACGGGACACTCCCCGTTCGGACTGGTCTATGGTAGTGAGGCAGTACTGCCCGTAGAGGTCGGTATCCCATCGCCTCGGATCACCTTTTATGACTTCGAGCAAAATGAAGAAGAAAAGCCTGTCAACCTCGACCTGCTGCCAGAAACAAGGGGCAACTCATTGTTAAGGTCGATCCGCTACAAGCAAAGAGTAACTCGGCAGTTCAATCGTCGAGTCAAGTCAAGGCCGATCCAGCTCGGAGATTGGGTGGTCAGGAAAGTCGAAGCTACGGGGCTATCACATCTGAAAGGCAAGCTAGGGGCCAACTGGGATGGTCCTTACAAAGTAACCAAAGTATCAAGCCTGGTACATTTCAGCTCGAGAATCCTGAAGGCATACCACTTGCTCGGCCATGGAATCTGGACAACTAAAGAAATACTATGTATAGTCAATTGCAATTAGGGGCATATAGCCGAGATACTGGCCAGACGTGGCATGTAGTCACTCGGTTGTAAGACTTAACCAGTCAATCTTCTAAGTTAATAAAAAGACTTAACCAGTCATTTCAATTGTTCGAATTAAACTTAACCAGTTTCAGTGCTGAATTTAGTCCGACAACTATATTCTTCAAACTTAACCAGTTTCAACACAAGTTGTTCGAGTTAAATCCGACCAGCATTATCAAGCAAAACTTAACCAGTTCGAGAATCTATACTTGAAGCAAAAATTGCAATCGACAATAATAAAAGGTGCTCGGATAAAATAAAAGAGACTTTCATTAAAGTTAGAAAAATATTACATCCTAAAACCTTGGTACTACCAAGGTTAAAATCAAAAAGAAAAAAAACAACTCAAGGCAAAGCAAAGCCTAAGCTACAGGGGGGTCGGTCTGATCATTAGTACTCCCATGGTGCTCCTCAGACCTGGCCACCCCTTGGCCTTGATCCTCCTCAGCTGCCTCCGCATCCTCTCATCATCATCATCTCAGAGAGGGCGATTGCAGCTCGGAGAGTATGGCCTGATCCTCCTCCTTCAAAGAGCTTCTAGCTCCCCATGACCTCGGACCAAGGAGAGAGAAGGATGGATCTCTCCAAGGCCGCTTCATCCCTTGAGGGCGTCATCTACCCCCATTTCTGGGCGTGAGCCGACCTCATTGACGAACAGTTCGCAGGCCTTGGTCTCCTTCCAACCCGCAAACCATTGGTCCTCGGTCTTGGGAGCCTTCTCCAGCTCGCAAGTTGGAATCGCAGCTGGGTGATTTGGCTCTCCGCCTCCACCACTCGGGCCTCGGCAGCAGTCTTGGCAATCACAGCCTCATCCCTCTCCTTGATGAGTTTCTGCTTAGCCAAGTCCCACTGCTCCCGCTCGGCCTTGAAGTCCTTTTGGTCCCGGTCGATGCAGCGTTTGGCTTGACGAGGTCGGCCTCAGCTATCCTTTGGCCCTCCTTGCAGCGCGGAGCTCCTCATAGTGCTTCTTGCCTCGAGCCTCCAAGTCGGAGACCTTGTCGGCCAAGTGCACTTTGTTCCGAGCCACATTGACAAGCCGAGCAGAAAACTACAATAACAAAAAGGTTCAGTACTTGGCAAGAAAAATAGCGAAGTTAAAAGCGAAAGGGGCTCACCTCAACCCAGCTGCGGAAGAGGTCGTTCGTCTCCTCCGGGCCGCTGGACTGCGCAATGTACTCCCGGTCGGTGGGACTGTACAGGCACTCGACCGCATTCATCCACGGGTGTCGAGCCCGTGGGCATCCAATTCGGCGAACGGTTTGGCCACGCGAGGTTGAGCTCCTCCGGGTCATCATGAGGCGAGGGTGGCCGGTGTATATTGAGGCTCTGAACCGGTCGGAAATCCTCAGAGTGGACCGAAATCCGAGTCCCCTCGACCTGTCTGCCCGCTCCTCCGGTCGGGACTATTGACTTCGACGATTTGGCCTTTTTAGCCTTTTCGTCCTGGACTTGGCCACGCCTTCTCGGTCTTGGCCACCTTTTGGGATCCCGCTCTTTTCTTCTTGAAGCCTTGGGCTTCGACGGATCCTGCAAAGTTTCAAGATCAGCTCGGAACTAGCAAGAAAAAGTACTCGGCAAAACCCGAGACATACCTTTGGAGGGTTGGGAACTCCGATTTTCTTGCCTTCAACTCAGCTTTGAGCTGGGCCGCCCTCATTGCTGCATAGTTTAACTTCTCAGCCATTTCGGGTCGGATTCCAAAGACGCGTCAAAGAGCAAGCTGCAAAGACAACCAAATATGAGAAATTGCAAGTGCAAACAAAAAAACAAGTTAAACAACCCCCTCGGCCGATTACCCCGGGGAAATGTCCGGCTAGCCCGACCGCGAAGCAAGTGCTCGCTCTTGAAAAGCGGCAGCTCGGATCCAGTTGCTGGCACTAAACCTCCCCCCTTGAACATTTGGGCCTCGGTTTGTAGTAAATGCCGCAATGGCTTCCTCCTCGGACATCTCCGGAACCCTAAAGTTAAGCTCGTGGTTGGGTTCGACATCCGGTCGGACTGTGGGATCCCCAGTCCCCTCCAAAAAGATGAAGGCAAACTCCTCTCTAAACCCTTTCTGAGAAGTGGGCAGTCAGCACCACCTTGTACCCTGTCGGGCTTGAAATACCACCAACCTGGCCATTGTCCCAGCCGACATCTCGACCAGCTTAAACATATTCGCCATAGTCTGATGGTTGGTCGGACGCTCAGCATAGCGCATACTGTCTGAACAGCAACAATACTTCCCCAAGAGTTCGGAGAGATTTGACTTATGCACAGATTGTAGGCGTTGAGGAGTTCCTTCACAAAGGAGTCAATGGAAACCGGAGCCCCATCTCCATAGACTTGTAATAAACCGCGGTACAGCCCGGAGGGGAGTGAGAACAGTATGATGGGCCTCTGGTCGGACAAGCATATAGGGTCCCTTATCTGAAACCTTGCAGCCTGCCCCCTCGGGTCCTCAAGAGGCCTTCATCAAGCAGGGAGCGGAAACTTAGACCCCGGTCCTCCTTCGGATCCGGGTCAGGAAACTCCGGTCGGCCAGAGGTTGACAATTCTTCGCTATCCGACATCGTCACCCTCACTACACCATCAGCAAGGTATTTATCTAAGTAACTGGCTTTAGAAGAAAAGGCCAGGGACACTTCCCAAGGGAAGGGAACAGCGTCCTCGGCCTCTTCCTCTAGTGACGATGAGGGGCTCGGAAGCAGAACCGCGTCAGGAACGGCCGAGGGTTGGGGCAACTTATTAAGGTCGACACCAACGTTATTCCCATCCCCCTCACCTCCTCGAACCGATTGTAGGGAGGTGAGGTCGGAGGTGTCACCGACTCGGACGATTCTCCCATTATTGTATTGACAAGGGAGTCGGCCGAGGTTATTGAAAAGAAAAAGCGAAATAAAACTAAAAAAGCAAGAGCGTACCTGGTCGGACGACGGAAACCGGAGAAATTGCAGAAACTTAGAGAGAAGCGAGAGCTTTTAGAGAGAGAAAGTGAAGAATTTTTAGAAGATTTTGCACAAATGAATTCTCTCTCCTCTCCGTACAAATATATAGGCGTGCCTCGGGACGCGTCTCTCCAAAAACCTATCAGGTGCCTCCACATGGCCAATGGAAGATGAAACGTCAAAATTTCCAGAAAGTCCCATCCAGCTCAACTACCCAGCTGAGAAGCGCCATGTGGCAGGCCACTGGCTTCCAGCTCAAAGCCACCCTCTCGGGCTTTACAAGCGTCAATTCAACACCCGGTCGGTCAAGTTGGGGCTCCATCACCCCGTCCGACCAGGTCTCTACTCGCACCCTTCACTTAGCCAAGTTTGCTAAGTGCTAGGGAGCATCTGGTCGGTCTCTCCAGGGCTTGTTAGCCCCTGTCCGAGCAACACCCTCCAATCCGGAACCCGGTCGGTCAAGTTGGGGCTTCATCACCCTTTGCCCGACCAGGTCTCTGCTTGTTCCCTTCACTTAGCCAATGTTGTTAAGTGCTAGGGAACACCTGGTCGGTCTCTCCAGGGCTTGTTAGCCCCTGTCCGAGCAGCACCCTCCAATCCGGAACCCGGTCGGTCAAGCTGGGGCTTCATCACCCTTTGCCCGACCAGGTCTCTGCTTGTTCCCTTCACTTAGCCAATGTTGTTAAGTGCTAGGGAACACCTGGTCGGTCTCTCCAGGGCTTGTTAGCCCCTGTCCGAGCCGCACCCTCCAATCCGGAACCCGGTCGGTCAAGTTGGGGCTTCATCACCCTTTGCCCGACCAGGTCTCTGCTTGTTCCCTTCACTTAGCCAATGTTGTTAAGTGCTAGGGAACACCTGGTCGGTCTCTCCAGGGCTTGTTAGCCCCTGTCCGAGCAGCACCCTCCAATCCGGAACCCGGTCGGTCAAGTTGGGGCTTCATCACCCTTTGCCCGACCAGGTCTCTGCTTGTTCCCTTCACTTAGCCAATGTTGTTAAGTGCTAGGGAACACCTGGTCGGTCTCTCCAGGGCTTGTTAGCCCCTGTCCGAGCAGCACCCTCCAATCCGGAACCCGGTCGGTCAAGTTGGGGCTTCATACCCTTTGCCCGACCAGGTCTCTGCTTGTTCCCTTCACTTAGCCAATGTTGTTAAGTGCTAGGGAACACCTGGTCGGTCTCTCCAGGGCTTGTTAGCCCCTGTCCGAGCAACACCCTCCAATCCGGAACCCGGTCGGTCAAGTTGGGGCTCCATCACCCTTTGCCCGACCAGGTCTCTGCTTGTTCCCTTCACTTAGCCAATGTTGCCAAGTGCTAGAGAGCACCTGGTCAGTCTCTCCAGGGCTTGTTAGCCCCTGTCCGAGCAGCATCCTCCAATCTGGAACCCGGTCGGTCAAGTTGGGGCTCCATCACCCTTCGCCCGACCAGGTCCCTGCTTGTTCCCTTCGCTTAGCTAATGTTGCTAAGTGCTAAGGAGCACCTGGTCAGTCTCTCCAGGGCTTGTTAGCCCCTGTCCGAGCTACTTGGGGCTAAGAGGACCCGGTCGGCGCCTCCCCGACCTGGTCTCCTTTTGGCTTCCCTTCATGGAGGTCGGCCTAATTGAACCGGCGAATCTCAGACCTGGTCGGCGTCTTCCCGACCTGGTCTCCTTCTGACCCCCTCTTTCATGGAGGTCGGCCTGATTGAACCGGCGAATATCATGGACCCGGTCGGCGCCTTCCCGACCTGGTCTCCTTTTGGCCTCCCTTCATGGAGGTCGGCCTAATTGAACCGGCGAATATCATGGACCTGGTCGGCGCCTTCCCGACCTGGTCTCCTTTTGGCCTCCCTTCATGGAGGTCGGCCTAATTGAACCGGCGAATGTCATGGACCTGGTCGGCGCCTTCCCGACCTGGTCTCCTTCTGACCTCCCTCCATGGAGGTCGGTCTAATTGGACCTGCGGATCAAAGACCTGGTCGGCGCATGTCCGACCTGGTCTCCTTCTGGCTTTCCCTACTAAGGTTGGTCAGATGAGGGAATTCTACGCCACCAAGGGGCTTCACCCGGTCGGACGGCCCTTCTGCCCCTTCCCGGCGTGGGGCTAAATGTTTGGGCCCATTAAATCCTTCCAAGGAAATCATGCCACGTGGCACCGCCACCTAAGGATCGTGGGTCCCACCAGAATCACCCTATGAAAAGGTATCACCAATCCCAAGTGAGCTGTCATGTCCAGCACACCACTTTATGGAAATTCTCACCACTATAAATACCTCTTGTCCCATCAATGCAAAGGTATTGAATACTCACCTAACTAACTTGAGCTTCTCACTCTAGACTCTCTCTCTACCTCAATCATCAACTGACTTGAGCGACGGAGGGGCGATCCCGGAACAACCCCCGGGGTAGTTTTTCTGTGTTTTGCAGGTTCCCGGTGAACTGATATCCAGCCCAGCTCGGACCTAAGGACTTGTTCAGCACAGACCATTAACATTAATTTCTAGACAGAAACAGTTCCCATTTCTATTTTGAGTGTTCCCATTTTCATATTTAGTTCCATATTTTTCCGTAATTTGTCTAGAAAAATCGTGTCCCATCATTTATTTGCTTCTTGAAATTTGTTTTTTCCTTTATTTATTCAACTTAAATGTTACAATTAATGCTCTTTCACCAATTATCTCCATTCTCTCTCCTAAAATCATCTTTTTCCATACCACATTTATTTAAATAAACAAAAAATCTTTACTATCCCAACTTGCATAAATTACCGTGAAAAAAGGGAAATGGGAACTATATTTTGGGACGGAGGGAGTAGTATACTTATTTAAAGAAAATAAATCATTTAATGTAATACTATTAATAAAATAAGTTGTCACTAATATGCATAAATTGATCCATTGAAAGAAGAAAAAATTACATCAAACCAAATTGTTGCAACAAAAATTACAGCCTTAATTTGTACAACTTTATTCCCATAAAAAGCTTTCCACTTTTCACTAAACTAATGCATGGCTTCAATATTGATTCATCAAGAATATAATCTTCAATATTGATTCATCAAGTCCTTTTGAGCTTTGATCAGGTAGTACAACATGCTTTCCATTTCCTACCAAAGTACGATAATAAATAAATAAAAATTTGTAAGTACAACAATAAATTGTTGTGACCCAGATTGAAAGTGGAACTATTTAATCACTTCTAAAAAGAAAATAATACTAACAAATATAATACTAAGAAATTTTGAGATTTAAAATTTGACAGATTACCTAACACTTCAGACTAAAGATAGGATTTAAATCTAAATATGTCGCCATCATCTTTTGTTTCTTTTGCTTTGGTGAGGTAGATGTAGCAGCTTCATTCATATTATTCAAAGAAAACACATTTTCTTTGTGAGGACATGTTAGTTTAGTATGGGCTGCTTACATATGGAACAATTCTTAATTTTCTTCTTCCCCAATTCTTTTCCACCCCGTTCTCGCCTCTTTGGTGGACGACCCTGTACGTGTTTTGCATTTGGGAGGAAATAGCGCATTCACCCCGCTATCTCCAATGTCATTGTGTAAAGTTTCAAATTCTTCTTCGAAAATTATGTCATCCCTTGTTACCTCATGATTTTCAGTAGTAATTTTCAATGTATCACAATGCCATCTTTGAGGTATGTAGGTAGGCGGAAAGGATCTTGAAACAATCATTATGCAGCAACACCCGAAATATATGACGACAAAGTATACACCAAAATTCAAAATTTACAACAGCATAACATTGTTGTCCTGTCCTAATAAACTCTACGTGTAGAATATTGAGATAGGGTGAAAAGCTTGCTTTATCATTGATATCTTCACAATATATATAGGTTACAATAAAATAGGAAACCCAACTAGAATACAATGCTAGCTAAGTATACACGCCCATAATATATATATCGCTACACCCTCCCTCAAGTTATTGGAGCAGGGGAGGGATCGAAAATGCCCAATAACTTGGACAAGAGAAGATCAAACTGTGTTTTGCCAAAGAGCTAGCCTTGATGAAGATATCAGCAAGCTGAGCCTTAGTAGAGACATAAGAAGGCTCAATGAGACCATCAATAATCGCATCACGCACAAAATGACAATCCACCTCAATATGCTTTGTGCGTTCATGGAAAACAGGATTCTGAGCTAAGTGAAGCGTAGATTGACTATCACAAAAAAAGGGGAATGGACTTGGGATGATGAATACCCAAACTGAGAAGCAACCCCTTCAACCATTTCAATTCACACGTGATATTGGCCATGGAGCGATATTCAGCTTCGACAGACAATCGAGAAACAGTATGTTGTTTCTTCGTCTTCCAAGAAATCGGAGAACGGCCCATAATATATATATCGCTACACTACGGGTTATACCCTTTTCCCCTTCAAAAAATCTTACTATGAAGACATGACTTTCCACACGTAGAATACTGACTAGATGCAGAAAATTCATCTTGAAACTTTTTGAAGGCAAATGGAGTAAAGACTTCAAGAGCTTGACCTTCTAAGGGTGATTTTGTTTTCGTAGTGATGGGTTTAAGTGTAGCAACCATATTGTTATGTGAGTGTCCTTGACAAATTTCTTGAACAACTAGGGCCATCTGAAAATTCAAAACAAGAAATTCTAATTAATTAGATCCCTATGTAAATGTCATAAGAGCATTAAAATACAATTTAAAATAAGAAGTAACTGAAACTGTTTCACAAAATCAACCAAAGATACATGAGAGGAAACAAATCTCTTAATAAAAGCGTTAATGCTCTCTAATCTTCCAGTGGTTATCATGCCTCCGAAAAAATTATCTCTAAGATAAGCCGGTGCCCAAAAATATCTCACATTGTACAAGCCATGGACATGTTTATTTTCTTGCAAATTGTACTTTGCAAAAATCAGAGTCAAACTACGTTCAAACTCTTCTAGATCAGTCAACTTATACATCTTGTAAAAATCAGCACACCATTTGTGACAATCCTCCCGTAGAAGAGCTACAAACCAAGAGCTAAATTTTGATGTGATATGTCATATACAATAGATATATATGTTTTGTAGTTGGCATTTCTTATGCAATTGCTTTAGACATCCAAGGGTCTTGATCATCAGTGGTAATGATCTTTGGTGGATGCTTCATTATACTAACAAATGTCTATTTTACCAATGATAAGAAAATATTTAGTAAGTTAAAGCACCATGAAAATGTGTGTGATAGATTTTTATATCTCAGGAAAACAATTTAAATTCATACCTTCATTAACCATGAAAAAGTAGCAGTTGTCTCATTACGGAGGAGCGCACACCCGAACAAAATAGTTTTTCCATGATTGTCGATCCCAACAAAAATCCCACAATGCATGTCATACCAATCAAAATTTTGAGCCGGACACCAAAATAAGTGGTATCGAACACGACTACATCACCGTAATTTTTATACCAATTAAAACTTTGATCGACACCAAAATAAGTATTCTAACCTCCTTTCTTCGTCCATTTTAAAGTATATTGGAACTTTTTATTCTCCTTATTTTAGGCCATATTGCTTGAAAATGATGAAAATGAGTAGTTTTAAATTAGTTTGAGTTATAAACACCCAAAATATCATATATATACTTAGTTTAATGTGTTGCATTGTAGTTTTTGCTTGAAATTACAAAATATAGGCAAGTTAGAAGTTAGAACCAAATATCGGTCATTTTAGCTCATTTTAGGCCATATTGCTTGAAAATGATGAAAATGAGTAGTTTTAAGTTAGTTTGAGTTACAAACACCTCAAACATCATATATATATATACTTAGTTTAATCTGTTGGATTGTAGTTTTGATTGAAATTACAAAATATAGGCAAGTTATAACCAAATATAGGTCATTTAGCTCATTTTGGCCCATATTGCTTGAAAATGATGAAAATTTTCAGCTAGTTTGAGTTATAAACACCTCAAACATCATATATATATATATATATATATATATATATACTTAGTTTAATGTGTTGGATTGTAGTTTTGATTGAAATTACAAAATATAGGCAAGTTAGAACCAAATATAGGTACTTTAGCTCATTTTAGCCCATATTGCTTGAAAATGCGTGAAAATAAATAGTTTTAAGTTTGCTTGAGTTATAAACACCTAAAACATCATATATATACTCAGTTTAATGTGTTGGATTGTAGTTTTACTTGAAATTACAAAATATAGGCAAGTTAGAATCAAATATAGGTCATTTTAGCTCATTTTAGACCATATTGTTTAACCAAATGCAGGAGACATACAACAAAAAACTGGATGATTGTACCACTCATGGGTCACAGCCGAATCCTGATTTGCTGTATTGGGAGACAGTTGGTGGGAGGAACAAAGGAAAAGTGTAGGGGTTGGGTCATGGAGATCATTTGTACTAGAACTCTTAAACTGTGCGAGGAGATGACTCTTCACAACATATGAACCGTCCATTTTTTCAGAAGATCGCCCAAAGGTGGGATTATTCCAGACAAATTTTCCTTTCTAAATTCACCCTAATTATCAAACCCTAAACATAATTAACAACATCAAACAAATAAATTTAACAAAATTAGGTTAAACTAGTTCCAAAAAACAACTTTTTAACAAGAATCAATGCGTGCAAAGCCAAAAACAACTTTTACTCCACCAAACACAACAACCAAAAAGGAAAACATAAATTACCATCAAAAGACATAAATGAAAAATTGTTAAAAAAATAAGTAAATGAAGAATATACCTTGTTCAGAATTCTCAGTTACTCTTGAAATTTTTTTTGGTGGTGATGTTGGCCACATGCTCTGTTAAAATATGGAGTAAATGAAGACGACAAAGATAGCAATGAGTTAAATAAATAGTGAATGAGAAGGAAACAAGTTATAAGTACAACGAAGGAAGACAAGGAGTTAATAAAATCCGCCCAAAAAATTGCACAAATGATGATAATGATTAGGTGGCGGTCCGTGTCTCACACACGACTAGAAAAACGCATTAAATGGGGCATTTAACATATTTTCTCCAAAAAGTATCGGACGTCCAAAACGAGTACCCAAACTGGAACTTTTGAAAATTGAGTATCCAAACTGAAACAAAAGGTAAAGTTTAGTACCTAGTTGTGTACTTAACTCTACTTTTGGTACATTATCACTCAAGCTGATAAAATCTAGTACCCGATTTGCGAGTAGCTAAAATTTTGGATAGCTTGTGTATTCTATTTATAAGTGCATAAGGGCTTTAATCTTGTGACAGGTTCACAATGTTCAATGTGCACTCGAGTCCATACCTAGCTAATATAAGCAGCATGTGTTAACCTAATATTGTAGGCATCATCTTCAATCCTTGGGATTATGGAATCAATTCTCACCCCTATCAATGTTGGATTTCCCTCTATTCTCTCCAACTCGGGTCCTCCTTAACGTATAAAAAAAATACGTAGACAATATCTTAATTGTTAAGGCCCTGTTCTTTTAGATCTATTTTCAGTTCATTTCAATTACTCTCTACATTTCAGCTTATTTTAGTTTACTTTTCCTCGATTCAAAAGAACAGAGCCTACATCATTTATCCTTAATTAGAGTACTTGGGATGAGAGGATTAATCATTGCTGTTGGTGGTATTTAGGTGGACACCTTGATCGTTCAGTTCACAAAACAAAAAAAAAGTCCAAACTATAAGGATTAAACAGTTAAAAAACAAAGGATAATTTTCTTAAAACTCCAACTCAACTTTCAAAATATCTACTCAGTCCCTCTCATAAAAAAAAAAAATTGAAAAATTCCAATTGCACTTTAACTCCACTTTTCGATTCTCGACGATCACCATAGTCTATACTCTAGGTTTCATTTCCCAAAATCAGCACCTTGGTTCGGGGATTTCAAAAGCCATTTCAGAAAAAGAGTGCATATAAATTATAAAGCTTTAGGTAGTATTCTCCTAGTACTACAACTCTACACCCCCTGAAACACACAGAGCAATTTCCTTTCTCTTCATCTGTTCCCTGCTTCTTTCTCTACACTACACTAGTTAGAGTGCCGAAAGTTTGTTTTGTTCAATGGGAGTTAAAGACATAGAATCGCCGGTGATAGGAATCGATCTTGGGACCACTTACTCATGCTTAGGAGTTTGGAACCATAATCGTGTTGAAATTATCACCAATGATCAGGGTAACAGAACGACGCCGTCTTGGGTCGCTTTCACTGATACCGAACGCCTTATTGGTGAAGCTGCACAAAACCAACTTTCCAGAAACCCTACGAACACTATCTTTGGTTTGTTTTTCCTTTTATTTCGCTTAATTTTATGTTTTTTTTAAAAAAAAAAGATTGTATTTTTCGAAGAATGTGAAAGAATTAGTAAGAAAAATAACATCCTTTTTTAATAGGAATTTGAAAGAATTTGGATGGATTTTTATTCTATAGTTGAATGCGTTACTAGTTACTTCATTGATGCTTTTATATATCCCGAATCGATATTCTCATCTAACATGTTATGGTAAATTTGACAATATTTGGTTCATTCTTTAACCACCTGATTTAAAAAGTTATCTAAAAAGATTCTACTGTTTAAAGTTACTTTTATTGAAGTATAAAATTCAATCTTTACTAAAATATGCTTACCATATATGTTAGTTAAAGTTTAACATCTGAAAACTTTTTTTTTTTGGTGAAAAATGGATGCATTAAAGTTTAAATACTAGTATCATACAGCTCATGGGAGCAAACCATGTTGTCATTACTAATACATTCCTCTAGATAAGTCTCTACGCAATAGCTAGGAACATGTTGAACATCTGAAAACTTTAACTAGTGCTTTTTTCGCTACCTACTTCATCACTTCGTTTATGGACTGAAACTACTTCAAACTATGAAGCAAAAATGATGAATATTTTGTTGAGGGCTTGTCTAGAGGCCTCGCGAGTCCATTATAGGATTAAATGACAAGGATTTAGTTGGTGCTAGTTTACCTTGTACTTATGAATAACAGAATAAGTAGAAAATATTTTGTTCTGCTCAAGTGCTTATATGGTTTTTGGTTGATTCGTTGTTTCACAGCCGAGTTTATTTACTCGGTGCTATGTTGTTTTTTGTACAAACACTGATCTACATATGTAGAATGCTGCTGAATTTAGGTTTTCACTAAATATCCAATGATGATTTCCAACCTCTCCTTTCAGGATTTTACTTCTAGCAATGAGGTTCTGGGATAAAGTTAGATTCAATGTCAAGACTTATTCTTCTATGCTAAATTGTAGGAACTGTTTAGTCATTTGATGTATATACACAGCAATGTGAACATATCTGCATTATATTTTTTTGGAATAGCTTGCTAAATATCCCGTGTAATTCAGTTTCAATGCAAATATGTAATCCGCGTGTTAGTTCTGTGAAGAGAGGTAAGAAATTTGATGTGGATATTGTTTTGAATGTAACTTTGCTGCTGAAAGTTTGACGAAGAGAATTAGCGTTAATTCTAATGCGAAACAAATACTTAAATTCTGAAGTTGTACTAGAATTGTTTTTGCATAGAGTCCAATCTTTCTTACATTTTAGTATTTTATACTAAATAACAGATGCAAAGAGGCTTCTTGGTAGAAGATTTGATGATGAAAGTGTACAGAATGACATGAAACTATGGCCTTTTAAGGTCGTTGCTGGTCCTGATAGTGGTGAAGCAATAAAGCCACTTATTGCAGTTACATACAAGGGTGAAGAGAAGCAATTTGCTGCAGAGGAGATTTCTTCAATGGTGCTTATGAAGTTGAAAGAGACTGCAGAGGCCTATCTTGGCTCAACAGTGAAAAATGCTGTTATCACTGTACCTGCCTATTTCAATGACTCTCAGCGTCAGGCAACTAAAGATGCCGGTTCGATTGCTGGGCTTACTGTCTTGCGTATTATCAATGAGCCTACTGCTGCTGCTGTTGCTTATGGTCTTGACAAGGATTCTAGAACGTCTGCGAAGAATATCTTGGTCTTTGATCTTGGGGGTGGGACTTTTGATGTGTCATTAGTCACAATTGAGAATGATATATTTGAAGTGAGAGCAGTAGGTGGGGACACTCACCTAGGTGGGGGGGATTTTGACAACAGAATGGTGAGTTACTTGGTGGAGGAGTTTAGGACGAAGCACAAGAAGGACATGAGTGGGAACCCTAGGTGTCTTGCGCGAGTAAGAGCTGCTGCTGAGAGAGCTAAAAGAACACTCTCATCCATTGCACAAACAACAATCGAGATTGATTGCCTTCATGAAGGAATTGATTTTACATCAACCATAACTCGTGCTCGATTTGATAAGCTAAATATGGATTTATTCAAAAAGTGTATGGACCTTGTTGACCAGTGTTTGAGGGATGCTAAGATGGAAAGGAGTGAGGTTGATGATGTTGTACTTGTAGGGGGGTCAACTCGGATTCCAAAAGTTCAACAGTTGCTGCAGGATTTCTTTGGTGGCAAGGAGCTGTGCAGAAGCATTAATCCTGATGAAGCTGTTGCTCATGGGGCAGCCATTCATGGCGGGATTTTGTGCGGTGCAGTTGATACATCTAGCAAAGATATGGTTCTTGTTGATGTTATCCCTCTGTCGCTTGGTGTAGAAATTGGATATGGCAATATGTCTGTTGTTATTCCGAGAAATACAACCATTCCAACAAAACAAGAGCGCGTATATGGAGCTATAAAAACAAAGAAACTTATGAGTGAAGCTACTGACTCTTCCAATGCCTCTATCCTGGAAATCCCTGTCTATGAGGGTGAGAGGCAGAAAACCCAAGACAACAATTTCTTGGGAGTTTTTGAACTTTCAGGCATTGGATCATCAGCCAAAGATTCAACATTGATAAATGTCTGCTTTGAGATTGATGTAAATGGCATTTTGAATGTATCAGCTGAGGACATGAGCTCTGGGAATCGGAATGAAATCACAATTACTAACCGCAGCAGGCTGTCAAAGGAAGAGGTAGAGAAGATGATGAAAGAAGCCAAGGAGTTTAAGGCTCAGGACGAGGATCATGAGAAGATGGTGAAAGCTAAGAACACATTGGAGGATTATGCTAATGAGATGTGGGAAATGTTGAAAGATTGTGGGAAGAATATTGGAGCCAAGGACAAAAAGAAGATGACAGATGCGATTGAGCAAACACTGCAGTGGCTAGACTGTTATTCGGAGGAAGTTTTTGAGGCTGCCAAGTACGAGGACAAGCTAGAGGAGCTTCAGAAAATGTGCAAGCCGATTGTTTCTAAGATGCAGTGAAGAGGATAAATCCAAGTCTTTTAGATTTCATATTGAAGTAATCACTGTTGCTTTTGAACTTTTAGATTCCCAGATAGAAGAATTTACTGAAATTTTTGATATTTTCAAGTTCGGGTCATTTGGTTCATTATAGTAGTATTATAGATTTTCAGTTATTGTCCATTTGTTGTTGGCTGTGGAAAAAAATCTCTGCTTTTCTTTCAATGCTATAATATACTTATGTCTGACTATATGTTGTTTACTCACGTATAATTTGAAATAGCTTACTAGCAGGTGTAGCCGATAAGCTAAGGCTAAGGGAAGCATTACACTTATGAAGAAGTTATGGAAGCGTTGGTCAAGTTTTTGCACACTACCTCCCCATCTTTACGGAGTAATAGTAAAACTATGCGAACTGTCGTCAAAATAAGAAAAATTGACTGTAAAATGTCATTGATATAAATATAAAGGCAAATGTTAACAAGCGCTCCCGGACATTAGATAATACTAATATATCTTATCTATATTAATCATAGTCTAAAATAAATTACTTTTTAACGATAAAATACCTTTTAATTAGAATAGAAATTGAATAGGTTTTTTCTTTTTCTACAAAAAACAAAAAGGTTTAAGTTTGATGAGAGGAATTATAGAGGGAGAAAGTAGTGGTGTGTGGTGGTGTCGAAAAGGAGCGTTAGTGGCGGTGAAAAGATCCTAAGAGAGGGAGATTGACGTCGTGGCAGGGGCGGGGGCAGAACCGTAAAAAAAGAGAAGGGCTTGGGTGGTTCATGGAGGTGGTTGGTAGTGGGCTTTTAAGATCGATGGTTTTTTCTGATGGTGAGGTTCATGGGTTTTCGTGTAGAGGTGGTGGGCTAGTGGTATTGGGGTTTTGGTGGCTATATTGGGTAGGGGTGGCAATTAAATGAGACAACTCGGTCAAAGCTCGACTCGAGTGATCTCGAATAAAACTCGAGCTTGACTTTAGATTTTGGTGAACGACTTGGCTCAAAACCGACCCGACTCGAAATCTACTCGGTCAAAGCTCGAACAAAACTCGGTCGAAACTTGACTCGAGTGAGCTCGACTCCACTCAAACTCGACTTAAAATGCTAACGAGTCCACCCGAGCTAACTCAAACTCGAACTCGACTCGCATCATTGCCACCCCTAAACGGGGGGGTGTGGTAATTTTAAGGGTGGGGTTGTTGTACTTAGAGTGTGGTGGTTGGTGATGAATCTGATGATGATGGTAGAGGAGACATAAGATTATTAGGTGATGGATGAATGGGGAGGAGGAAGAGGAAGAGGAAGAGGAAGAAGAAGGAGGAAGGAGGAATTTTTTATTTTTGGTTTGCTTTATAAAAGAAAAATTATTAAAAGAATTAATGTTACTATTAATTAAATAAGGGAGCGTTTGATATGATTAATGGAAACAAAATGGAAATGATTTGGATAAGGAGGGGAAATGGAATAATAATTGTTACCTTTCATAGTTGTTTGATATCTCAATGGAATGAAAACAATTAAGAGGTTTATGATTGAAGAAGGAAACGTGATTTGTTTCCACTAGTTTGATAAGGGTAACAAATGGGGGGTGGGATTGTGAATCCCTCTTAAAACGGTATTTGTTACTTAACACTCATATCAAGCAATTAGAAATGGAAACGCTTATTTGAATCTGTCTTCTACATCAAATTTTTCTATATACTAAACACCCTCTAAGTAACTATATAAAAAATGATAATACTTATCTAACGCCTTTGGGCGCCCGTTAGGGGGCTCGATTTTCCAAATATCTACTTTTTGCTTATTGATAAATATAAATATAAATATTAAAAATAGTGTCTCGACAAATGTGTCCAAATGAAATACTTTCTCAGTCCTTTTTCTATCACAACAATTGAGTTTTCACGCTTGTTAATGTACAACTTTAATTATTAATATTTTTTATTACTTTTTAGTAAAAATTATAAAAATTCAATATTTGTAAAATACATATCGAGACGAATCTAACAAGACTCCACATAAGTAAATAATGTAAAAATCTCATTGCTGCTATAGAAAAAAAAACAGAGAAAATAAGTAAGTACTCCCTTCGTCTTTTTTTATTTGCTACAAGTACTTTTTCACAAAGACCAAAGAGGGAGTGGGGACCATTGACATAAATGGAATTAACAAAAAAGCAAATAGGTAAATTGTGGGACCTATGTATTATATATGGAAACATTTACAAAATCAAGAAGGGAGTGATGGCAAATTTGTAAATAAAGTGTGGGACTTATGTAATATATATGAAAATATTTGCAAATGTAGCAAATAAATTGAAACACCCCTAAATGGCAAAATGTAGCAAATAAAAAAAGACGGAGGGAGTATTTGGGAAGGTGGAGGGGTGGGGCCGTGGAGGGAGATTGGGGATAGGCCAAAAGCCAAATCAAGGCCCGCGGAAATTAAAAGTTGAACTACCCTGAAAATTGTTACCCCCTACTTTAAAATGGCTGGCGAACCATATTCAGAACTCGGGAACTGAGAAGACATCCATGATCCATCCAACCATTTCCTTGTACAATTCTTGCTTTTGAAAGCTTAAAATTCTTTGTGGGTCAGCAAAAATGGGAAGTAAAGTAGGAGAATGTGAATGGCCAGTGTCGAATCGATCTCGGAACAACCTACTCTTGTGTTGCAGTATGGCGTCATGGTCGTGTTGAAATCATAACTAACGACCAGGGTAACCGTACGACACCGTCTTGGGTGGCTTTCACCGACTCCGAGCGGCTTATTGGTGAAGCTGCTAAGAATCAAGTCTCCAAGAACCCCACCAATACCATTTACGGTTACTTTTTTTTTTTTCATCTCTCCTGGTTTAATTTTATTTATTTGTGCTCTTGTACCTTATTTCTGCATTTTTGCTAAGATTTAAGTATGTCAAGTTGTAAACTGAATATGATGATAAACTAGACTTTTTTTTTTATCCATATAAGCCACGAAGGCGGTATAGAGAAAGAAAGGGAGGATTCAAACTTGTGACTTTGTTATATGGCTATAATTATATGCACATTCTTGATTTAGAGTTTGTTTTGTCACCTTATTTTTTGTTCTTATAATAAAAAATTAGTTTAGATAAGAACTAATAAGTTCAAATAAGTTTAATTTAACAAAAATAGCAAATATTAAGTTTGATCCTTTCACAAACAAGGTCTAAATAAGTTTAGATAAGGTCTAATAATAAGTTCAAATAAGTTTAGATAAACAAAAATATGTGGAAAAGAATAGACCCTTACACTTACAAGTTCCCTTGTTTGCAGAAGGTATTGGGGGAAGGAAGCATCCATTTTCATCCCATCTTTAATAATTACCATTCCTCCTAAATTGGAGAGATTTGGAGGAAAATTAGAGCACCACTTTGTCTTTGCTGACAAAAAAACTACTCTAATTAATTTTTTGTTTATGATGAATGTTTTTTTTCGGTTTATAATGAATGTTTATAATGGATGTCGGAACCTACATAATTTACAATTCATCGAAGCTCCATTATGTCAATTAATTATGTTGGATTTTGTACCAAAAAACTTGAACTTTATGAAATATGTTCTGCCTCTATATGCTTATTGGTTATAGCATTCTATTCCTTCTAACAATCTTCTATAAATGCTAATCAATGACAGATGCAAAAAGGCTAATTGGTAGGAGATTCAGTGATGAAACTGTACAAGAAGACATGAAATTGTGGCCATTTAAGGTGAGCTGGAACAAGCTCAGGAAGTAAAGATAAGCCAATGATTGTTGTTACCTATAAGGGTGAGGAGAAGAGATTCATTCCGGAGGAGATTTCATCGATGGTCCTTTCGAAGATGAAAGACATTGCCGAGGCTTTCCTTGGCATGGTAGTGAAGAATGCGGTTGTCACAGTTCCAGCATACTTCAATGATTCCCAGCGTCAGGCAACTAAAAATGCTGGCACCATTGCAGGGCTTAATGTTGTTCGTATCATCAATGAGCCAACAGCTGCTCCATGGCATATGCTAGTCACAGGCTATCAATTGTGATGCCGCTGCAAAAAGTATTCTCATATTTGACTTAGGTGGTGGGACATTTGATGTTTCCTTGGTAGCGATTGAAAAGGGTAGATTTATAGTCAAAGCTGTTAATGGGGACACCCACCTTGGCGGAGGGGACTTTGACAACAGAATGGTTAGTAATCTTGTAGAGGAGTTTCAGAGGAAGCACAAAAAATATATTGGTGATAATCCTAGGGCTCTTGGAAGGTTGAGGGCTGCTTCAGAGAGAGCCAAAAGGATACTTTCGGCAACTGTTCAAACTAGTATTGAGATAGATTGCCTTTTTTAGGGCATTGATTTTACATCAACTATAAATCGAGCTCGTTTCGAGAAATGGAACATGAATTTCTTTCAGAGTTGTATAGACACTGTTGAAATGTGCTTAAGAGATGCCAAGATGGAAAAGCATGAAGTTCATGATGTGGTCCTTGTTGGTGGGTCAACTCGTATTCCAAAGGTTCAGCAGTTGTTGAAAGACTTCTTCGGTGGGAAGGAACTTTGCAAAAGCGTTAACCCGGATGAGGCTGTTGCGTATGGTGCTGCCATCCATGCTTCTGTTTTAAGTGGTGTTGGTAGGAGTAATAAAGATATTGTGCTTGTGGATGTCACACCTTTATCTCTTGGTGTGAAGGATGTTACTGGCGATTTGCATGTTATATTACCGAGGAATACAACCATCCCAGCCAAAAAGAATGTTACTCGTGCTACTGTTAAGGACAATCAAACCAGAGTTAGGTTCCAGGTGTATGAGGGTGAGAGACCTATAGCTCTGGACAACCATTTCTTGGGCGAGTTTTGCCTTTATGACTTACCTCCTGAACCAGAAGGTGTCATTGAGTTTGATGTGTGCTTTGAAATTGATGTTGATGGAATTCTTAATGTGTCTGCAAAGGAAACAAGAACTGGAATCAAGGATCAAATCACCATTGTGAACTACCATGGGAAGCTGCAAAAGGAGGAGATAGAGAGAATGGTAGAAGTTGCTGAAAGATACAGGGTTCAAGACGAGGAACACAGGAAGAGGGTGCAAGCTAAGAATGCTTTACAGAGCTATGCCAATAACATGTGGGAAGTTGTGAATGATAACAGGAATGTGGAGATTGGTATTAATGAGGAGAAGATAAAGGATGCTGTCAAGCAGACATTACAATGGTTGGAAGGGACTGATCTTGCCGAGGCATCTAAGTTCGAGGAGAAGTTGAAAGAGCTGGAAATCCTTTGCGGACATTTTGCTCCTAAGATGCGTCCAGAAGTGTGGTAAGCTGCGGTTTGCCTGCAGTAGCTAGTGCTCGTTCCGATTGTGATTGGATCTAGTACACTGACTTTTGACACCTTTTTTTCGCCAAATTAGAAGTTATTGCAGTACAAGCAAGTTGAAATTGGAAGTATGCCGTTTTCAGTTCAGAAAAAGGAAAAAATGTTGGTACCTCTTTATTATAATGAATCTAACTAGTCAACTTGGAAGTATTACTGTAGATCACTTTTAGTTTCTTGCTCTGTTTGATTTATGGAGCTTCTTTTTTCTGTTTGCTTCTCTTATCTCAACTTGTCTTGGATAATGCACAATTATAAGCGATGAATGTTAAGAAACAATATGGCTTTTATCCTCTTTATCTTCTTGTGAGAAGTAATGTTGTGTTACAAAAGTAAAAAGTATACAATAGTAGTCTGGAGGAAAAAAAATTACGAGTAAGGCAGTAACAAGATAAATGGAATGAGTCTTCCCTGAACAATGTCTTCTCAAAAAATAAAGGGATAATTCACGTCACGAAAGTTCATAAACTAGAGTAAAGAAAAAATTACTACAAGTGATGATAAATCGGTGACAACAATTGATAGAATTAGTAGCGTTTTTACAAGTTAATCTTTGCACAAACAAGATTATACACTCTCTTCAATAGTGTAATATTTGTGGCACTCGTCTTCTAAAAGATTCGAAGGAAGATAAGATAGGGGAAGATACACTCTTCTTACTGCTATGATCTCAATCTTTTGGGGCAGTGTTGCTTACTTGAGTGACAGCATCCTATTGCTGTGAGTGTGACATATTTGCTACAATGGACTCACAAGTCACAAATGCTTTCAAGTTCTTTCATCTTATCTTCAATCTTTTGAACATCAGAAAGAAGAAAATTTCAGGCTAACCGCCTAGTTGTCTATGATGTTCCCCATTTTTCTCGTCCTTTAGTCGAATCTTCTTACCATAACATCAGAGCCTATTCTTCATGAGTTCAGCATACGCTTAATCATTATCCTATCAAAATCTTTAGCTCGAGTACATCGTTCTCAATAGTAACCAAGAGGCATCAAAAGGACCACCTCCAAGATCAAATACCAGTACATTCTCTTTAAGGCCATTGCTTCCAGTTCCAGCAGCCTTCTAATCAAGGCCATACGCAATGGCAACAGATGTTGGCTCGTTGATAATGCGCATAAAATTTAGTCCTGCAATGGATCCAGCATCATTTATCGCTTGTCGCTGTAAATTATTAAAGTACGCTGGAACACTGATAACAGCATCCTTCACAGTTGTGCCAACTGGCAAGATAAGCCTCTTTGCATCTGTAAACAAGATAAGTTCACTTGATATATGAATTAATTGTACTCTTAATGCCAAATCTCGATCTTGTTTTGTAGAGTTTGATAGCTTTATGGCTTTCCAATTTATTAGTGAGATAACAGATAGCCAAGCCAAATGCTAAGAAACCAAAACAATACCCACAAGACAAAGGGTACGTTTTTATATACCCGCTTGCCCTTTATAATAAGAATTCTTAAGTAATTAAATCGACTTCAAACCTCAAAATGAGATCAGAAAACATATACTTCCTCCGTTCTGTTTTAAATGAAACATTGGGTGAAATGACACTATTCATTGATCAATTTTGACTCCAATTTATCGCTATTATATAAAGAAAAAACATAGTCAAGTGGGATCTTGTTAGATTCGTCTCGATGCATACTATCAAATTATAATTTTTTATATTTTTTACGTGTACACAACTAAAGATATTAATGACTAAAGAAGCGCATTGGGTTGCGTGAAAAAGCAAACGTTTCATTTAAAATGGAATGGAGGAAGTATAAAACATGTCTCTAACGAAATTAATGAAAAGAAAAATAATATAGGGAAAATGGAAACAAATAATCTCACTTTTGCCACTTCTGCCCAAAACAATCCCACTTTTTCAAAATCTGGAAACAATCCCACTTTTCTCAAAACAAGCCTTTTTATCTCCAACCTGTTTAATAGGTTATAATTTTATTTTATTTTTATTTTTTCCCTTTAATGTCTCTTTTCCCACTCTCTTCCCACCATGGGCACCACCACCACCCCTAATCCCAGTCCCCACCCCCCTCCACTGCAGTCCCGCAACCCCGCTCCTCGATCCTCCTCCATGAATCCCAATCCCCCCTCCCTTGTAGATTAGCTACTCCTAATTCCCTTTCCCTGAACCCCGATCCCCCTCCGTGACCGCTGCGCCACCCTAATCGAGATTGGGTTTTGGGTGGAATGTGCGGGATTTTAGTGGCTGTGGCTAGGGTGGGTTTTCAAGTGGGTAGGATATGTTTCGGTTGGTTTTAGTGAGGTTTTGAGGTGGGGATGTGGGTTGTGGTGGGGTAGCGGTTGGGGGTAGGTTGGCGGGAGTTAGTCGTGGTGGGATGAGGTGGGGCTGTGGGTTGTGGTGGGGTAGTGGTCATGTTGTGGGTTGCCGGGAGTTAGTCGTGGTGGGAGGAGGTGAGGTTGTGGGTTGTGGTGGGGTAGTGCTCAGGTGGTGGGTTGGCGGGAGTTAGTCGTGGTGGAGTGGAGGTATGGTGGTGATATGGTGTTTGTTATGGAGGTAGGGGTGGTGAAGTGAGAGAATCAGAAAATATGGAAAGGCAAGGGAGAGAAGACCAATCAGAAGGTGATACGTGGCAAGTCACCTTCTAAAACAAATTACCAATTTCACAAACCGGTAAAAGGCTCATTTTGAGAAGATGGGAGTATAAAGGTGGGATTGTTTTCAGATTTCGAAAAGGTGAGATTATTGGTTTCCATTTTTCCAATAATATAAGCATAATTGAGACTTTCGTAAAACCAAGGGGATATTGTGCAAACTTTGAAAGAAAGGTGAGAGTAATTTTGGATTTTCATCAAACACAAGACCAAACTATAGAAAAGAAGATATTTTATTTTTCTTGCAAACTTGAAATGAATAACACAACATGTGAAGATTGTGAACATATGCAACTAAAATATAAAACAATTTTGGTTCTGAGTAGGAAGTTAAAATCCCATGAATTTTGAATACATTTATGATTTAAGTTATTTCATTAAATTTATGGAATTGCAAAATATTTTTTGGCTATTCATGATAGGAAAGATAGAACTTTACATGAATTTCTACTTATTTAAGGAGAGTAGTAGAGATGGTCACTAGTGCGGGCTGGTTCGTGGGCCCTAGTTGGCCGGACTGAGAGTTCACGGCCCGAGACTAGACTATGAAATTCATGGTTTGGATGGGCCGGTCATGGGGTGAAAAATCTTGGCCTACACCGTTCTGTTACCGATTTTTACGGTTCAGGAAACGGTTATAGCAGTTCGTGGGCCTAGAAGGCTGGCGGGCCGCATGAGAATTTTTTATTTTCAAAATTATCTATTCATTGGAATCATATATTATTGTTGATAATTCACTTTTATATATAGTTTTTAGATGCATTTAGGTTGCATTTTAGAGCATTTAGTTTCATATTTAGGTTCATTATTGCATTATATTCTTAAGTTATGCTTTTGTACTTCTATCCGGTATGTTTTCTTGTTTTTGATGAATTTCAGGCATTGAGAACGTATTTGTATTATGATTAGCTAAACTTGAGGATTAGGAGCACTTGGAAAGGAGTTACAATGCATAAGGATCGTATGGATATGTCATAGTACGAGTTTGAGCAAAAACGAGGCAGAAAATCATTAGAAGAAATGTGAAAAAGAGTCACGTCTACTCTTCTGATCATAAATTTTGATGTGATTCTTAGAATCGAGTAATTCCACCAGATTTGGAAACTAGACTTGAAGAGCTTTCCAACGATAGGTGGCACGCCCCGAGGAGACTTTTAGTCAAGGAGTTATGCCTTTGGAAGATTGCACTGATTCTGCTGGAATATGCCACCGTACGCGCGGATCACTAATCCGCGTATTAATGATTTATTTAAGATTTTCTGTAAATTACTTTCCAAGTCATATTAGGTTATTGAATATTTATTTAGATAGGTTTTCATTCTTTCTCTCTCCTCCGCCCCTCTCACGTCATTTTAGGTTTTAGGTTTTAGTTTTCTCTCTTCTTCTTTTTCTCTCTAGTTTTTAGTGTAAACCCTAGTTTTCATTATTTTTCATTAATTCATGAGTTCTATTAGTTTCTTTCATTAATTTCTTTAATTATGTATTCTTTTATAGTTTTAGATTTCATTATTTATTTCATGATAGAGTAGTTTCTTTTATCTATGGTTAAGTGAACCCTAGTATGATTTAATTCATGATTGTTTCTTTAAATTCTCATATTAATTATTAATTGTTCTTGCTTAATTGATTGTGCATATGCCAATACTAGATTAGGATAACTAGTATGTTGTTATGATTCCATTGTCTTGATCACAACGGGAGTTGGGTTTTGACGGATTTGAGTATTTCAATTAAGGACATGAAGTTCTCCACGGGAGTAGGTAGAATGGATTGTTAGGAAGTTAAAGTGTCGTGTTTAATGTCTTTAATTTGCATGATTCCACGGGAGTAGGCTTGACTGCATATTAGAGAAGCCATAGATACTCGGGAGAGGTCTATGGTACTTTATAGGGTGTACTTTTCCTTGTGAACATTTAATTTATTAGTTTGGGGTAGAAATTATTTTGTATTATTTCGTGCTAGTGGGGATACTTAACTGTAGAGTCTTTTATTTATATGATTAGTATAGTTTAATTCCACCATTATTCTTGATATTAATCTCCCTTAGTCTTACCATTATTTAAGAGTTAATCATAGAATAACTTTCTCTCTGTGGGATCGACTCTAACTTACCCTACTACATAGTTAGGAGGATTAGTTAGGTTATTTATTTTTGTTAGGTGCGCGACACGCCTACCAAATTTTGGCGCCGTTGCCAGGGAGACGGTTTTGTTCTATTTAGTTTTTTTTTTATTGTTGGTGAGACTAAATTGTAAATATATTTTTTTTCTCTCTTTTGTGAATATTTTTTTTTTGTATAACTTTTCTGTATCATGGAGTCATGTTATTTTCATGATGGGAATAATTCTTTTGCTAGGAAACATAGTCGAAATTCTTGGGATTCTCATGTTTACAGTTTTGATGCATATCAAAACCCTCCCAATTTTTGCATGAGTTCTCGAATTACCTATATGTTATGTGAATCCCATGTATATGCTAGTAATTCTAGAGCAATTTTTTTTTTCCTCAATATGAGAATGAATTGTTTTGGAATTACTATCACAGACTTGGTGATTTATATGTCCTAATCATGGAATTGAATTATGGGATATGTGCCAGTGATTTATGAGGGGTTAAATGAAGAAACTAGGATGGTGGTAGAATCTACGTGTGATGGAGGATTTCTATTCCAATCGCCTGATTATTGTTGGGATTTAATTGAGTGGTTGGCTAGAGATACTTATGAGTGGGAGATGTCTTCATCTGCTCTTTCACCCAAACTTACATGTCACCACCCCTTATTGTTCGAATTGTCAGTCTACTTCTCATGATTTTTCTTCTTGTGATGTGACATTAATAGATGGTTTCGACCCCTCTTCCCAATTTGAATGTCAATCTGCTCAGAATTCTAGCCCGATCCGTTTATTTATGATGATAATGAGGGTGGATAATAGAGAGCTATTGGGATGATGAAAAGATTGAAAGAACGACTAATGTGATGGATGTTTTGGCGGAGGAGAAGCCATGGTTGAAATTTCCTCTTTGGAGGAAACTCAAGTTGACGTGAGGTGATTTATGAGTCTTTATCGGTATCACCTATTGTTTTTGAGTCTCATGTTCCATTCTCTGAGAAACTTGATTTTATATCTTCTTCCCCTATATTATATCCTCCATCGTTCCTTCTTTCTCCCCTTTTGAATGACTTTCATGATAATGTAAATAATGTACATTCGTTTCTTTTCATTCTTTTGAGTCATGTAAAAAGACTAACGATTTTTCTTTTTCTCTTGTAAATATAACTTTTCGTTTGATTTTCTTTTTGTAGTTTTAGTAATTTTTTAGTACTAACTTTTTTCATTTTTCCTTTTCACTCTTATATAATATGCTTTGAGATGTCTGCAGGAACATATGATAGCTTCTTAGAGCGTTGAATTAAAATGAGTGATCTACAATCTTCAGCGTCATGCAAGACTTGAAATTAGCGCTTCTCGGGAGGCAACCCGAGTTTTGACTTATTTCTCTCTCTTTTCTTTTTTTTTTTTTTTTGATTTTTGACTTTGTTTCATCTTTGTTTCTAGTGTTTTTAACCACTTTGATGTGTTTTTTAGGTGGAGCGAGTTTTAGAAAAAAAAAAAAAAAAAAAAAAAAAAAAAAAAATCTCAGCAGATTGCCCAGCACGCAATTCTTGTTTCTCAGGCACCCCGCCATCACCGTCACCTTTACCGGCGCACTACCACCGGACTTATCGCCGGCGTCCATACCACACACGACCCTTCTCTTTTCGAGCCCCCCTTCCCCTGTTTTACTCCGTCGTCCTCCCTGCTTCAGTCAACACCAACCCTTCATCTTCTCCACCATCCCCGACCACCACTGCCAGACCACCGGCCTTTCTCCTATCCGCGTATCGCCACCACTAACGAGTCTCCCTCCTTTCTCGTCTTCTCCCAATACCAACCCCTGCGTCCTCTATCTCCTCTTCACAAACCCACCACGGCCCTACAACCGACCACCACATCGCAACGACCGTCCTACCGCCCTTCTGCTATCCACCGGCCACACCCCCACGCTCCCACCTCCCTCGCATCTCCTGCCCGCACAGCCGCACCCTATCTCCGCGCAGCATCGCCGTCGGCCTACCACCCTCCATACGGCCTGTCTTCTCATGGCACTGCCGCACCTTCTTATTTCTCCTTTCTTCTTTCTTTCATCTTCTTTTTCTGTTCTTTTGTAAATCATTTAATCTGTTTCTTTTTTTTTTCTTTTCTTCCTTTCTTTTTCTTTTCAATTTTCTTTAGTTATTACTTTTCTCCCATGAGATCTAATTTTTTGTTTTTATCAATGATTGTTACAGGATTCTATTCAAACGGCTCCAAATTGATTCAAGTTCACCTTCGTGAAGCATTACGACATAATTTTGAGAATATTTGAGTCTTCTCCCAATTAATTGGGTCGTACATCTTTTCTCACCTATAATTGTTGTTAATGTTCATCTCAGATTTTTGCTTGGATTTTTGTTTTGATGCCATTTTGTTGAGAATCTTGTACATAATTGATTTTAGTTTGCCAGATTTTCGGGACTTGTGTGTGATCTTGGTGGTGTGTTGTGGCTTTTGGTGGCAACTTTGGTGATTTGGTGATCTCGGGGTTGGTTTTCGTTCCTTTTCTGAACTGTTTATGCAGTGAGGACACTGCAAATTCTAGCTTGGGGAGGAATATTCTATCTTTTACTGCTTTTTAGTGTAGATTTTATTGCTTTCGTAGGATGTTGCACGGTTTGTACTACTTATTAGGAGTGGGAGTTTACGTGTAACCAAAAAAATTGTACTGCTTTCTTAGTTGCATTAGCATATTTCATCTCATATTAGATTTCATCTCATTTTAGTTGCATCTATGGGACTACTGCTAAAACTTGTTGAGAACCTTGTTGATATTTTACTACATTTGTTAAGTGTCATTCATCTTGTTCATGATACTTCATAGCACGATTGTTTCGCAACTGATTGTTTGTGGTAAGATTGTTGATCTCTCTCTGGCTCGATTTAACATTACTATGCAGACCCTTAACCTAAGTGAGCTTTTGTGCCTATAAACTGACGTATCTGTGTCAGTTCTTTTTTCATGTGTGATTAGTTCCTCGTTGTTGCATTGATCTTGACTTTGACTTGGTACTCCTTGATATTTGATAGTGCTTATATTTTGATATGATTGAGGCGTTTCATTTGATGATCTTAGCTCCAGAGTTATTCTTGTTTTCATATTATCCTTCCTTTTACCCCCGCTGAGCCTTTTCTGACTTTGTTTGATTGATACCTACATTACAAGCCATTGACCTCATTTGATTCTTGTCCCAAGCCTAGCTTGGGGGAGCGAGTATTAGTTTTGGTTTAGTTTGTATTGAATTGAAGTGCTCTATTTGTGGTTAGAAGGATGAAAATATTTTAGTGAGCTTGGAAATTGAAATGAAAGTTGTGAAAAAAGAAACACAAAAAAAAGGTGAAAAATGAAATGAAAAAGAAGTGAAAAAAGAGAGTTGTGAATAAAGTGAAATAAAAAGGGTTATGATTGAGTTTCTTAAGTGAAAAAGGTTGTTGATTAGATTTGGAGATCGTTGGTTGTTGCATGGAGTTGTTATGACCTTTTATGGTCATGTTTTCAGTTATATGATGCTCCCCTTCTTGGTTTTTCCACCACAATTCCCAAATTATTTCCATACCTTTAACCTCAGCCCCATTACAACCCTTAAAAGTCCTCTTGATCATTATGTATTGTATTGTTGAGTATTAAGTGAGTCAAAAAGTCAAAGTTAAAGAATATTTGCTTCATCTGAGTCGACTGATTTAGGTTGAGAGTCATTATTCATCCCTTAAACACATGAGAGATTTGAGTGCACATAACTATAGTGAGGTCTTACAGGTTTGGTTAAATCCAGTTTGGGAGAGATGGTTTGTGGTTTGATTGGAGAGTCGATTGCGATACATGACATGCTATGCGGCTTTGTTCGAGCTTGTTTCGATGCTTGGCTTATTTAGTGATTATATATCTTGTGTTTTCAATTGAGTGTTTAGCCCTGTTGTAGTCCTATATTGTAGGTTGTCTAACTTTTCCGATGTCTATGTCTTATTGCTTGAGGACAAGCAATGGTTTAGCTTGGGGAGTTTGATAAGTCATTTTATATATAGTTTTAGGTGCATTTTCGAGCATTTAGTTTCATATTTAGGTTCATTATTGCATTATATTGTTAAGTTATGTTTTACTTCTATTCGGTATGTTTTCTTGTTTTTGATGAATTTCAGGCATTGAACGTATTTGATTATGATTAGAAAACTTGAGGATTAGGAGCACTTGGAAGGAGTACAATGCATAAGGATCGTAGGATATGTATAGTACGATTTGAGCAAAACGAAGCGGAAAATCATTAGAAGAAATGTGAAAAAGAGTCAGTCTACTCTTCTGATCATAACTTTTGATGTGATTCTTAGAATCGAGTAATTCCACCAGATTTGGAAACTAGACTTGAAGAGCTTTCCAACGATAGGTGGCACGCCCCGAGGAGACTTTTAGTCAAGGAGTTATGCCTTTCGGAAGATTGCACTGATTCTGCTGGAATATGCCACGCGTACGCGCGGATCACTAATCCGCGTATTAATGATTTATTTAAGATTTTCCTTATCTTGTAAATTACTTTCCAAGTCATATTAGGTTATTGAATATTTATTTATATAGGTTTTCATTCTTTCTTCTCCTCCCCCCTCTCACGTTATTTTAGGTTTTAGGTTTTAGTTTTCTCTCTTCTTCTTTTCTCTCTAGTTTTTAGTGTAAACCCTATTTTCATATTTTCATTAATTCATGAGTTCTATTAGTTTCTTTCATTATTTCTTTAATTATGTTTCTTTTATAGTTTTAGATTTCATTATTTATTTCATGATAGAGTAGTTTCTTTTATCTATGGTTAAGTTAACCCTAGTATGATTTAATTCTGATTGTTTCTTTAAATTCTCATATTAATTATTAATTGTTCTTGCTTAATTGATTGTGCATATCCAATACTAGATTAGGGATAACTAGTATTGTTATGATTCCATTGTCTTGATCACAACGGGAGTTGGTTTTGACGGATTTGAGTATTTCAATTAAGGACATGAAGTTCTCCACGGGAGTAGGTAGAATGGATTGTTAGGAAGTTAAAGTGTCGTGTTTAATGTCTTTAATTTGCATGATTCCACGGGAGTAGGCTTGACTGCATATTAGAGAAGCCATAGATACTCGGGAGAGGTCTATGGTACTTTATAGGGTGTACTTTTCCTTGTGAACATTTAATTTATTAGTTTGGGGTAGAAATTATTTTGTATTATTTCGTGCTAGTGGGGATACTTAACTGTAGAGTCTTTTATTTATATATTGATTAGTATAGTTTAATTCCACCATTATTCTTGATATTAATCTCCCTTAGTCTTACCATTATTTAAGAGTTAATCATAGAATAACTTTCTCTCTGTGGGATCGACTCTAACTTACCCTACTACATAGTTAGGAGGATTAGTTAGGTTATTTATTTTTGTTAGGTGCGCGACACGCCTACCAAATTTTGGCGCCGTTGCCAGGGAGACGGTTTTGTTCTATTTAGTTTTTTTTTTATTGTTGGTGAGACTAAATTGTAAATATATTTTTTTTCTCTCTTTTGTGAATATTTTTTTTTATAACTTTTCTGTATCATGGAGTCATGTTATTTTCATGATGGGAATAATTCTTTTGCTAGGAAACATAGTCGAAATTCTTGGGATTCTCATGTTTACAGTTTTGATGCATATCAAAACCCTCCCAATTTTTGCATGAGTTCTCCTGAATTACCTCATATGTTATGTGAATCCCATGTATATGCTAGTAATTCTAGAGCAATTTTTTCTTTTCCTCAATATGAGAATGAATTGTTTTGGAATTACTATCACAGACTTGGTGATTTTATATGTCCTAATCATGGAATTGAATTATGGGATATGTGCCTAGTGATTTATGAGGGGTTAAATGAAGAAACTAGGATGGTGGTAGAATCTACGTGTGATGGAGGATTTCTATTCCAATCGCCTGATTATTGTTGGGATTTAATTGAGTGGTTGGCTAGAGATACTTATGAGTGGGAGATGTCTTCATCTGCTCTTTCACCCCAAACTTACATGTCACCACCCCCTTATTGTTCGAATTGTCAGTCTACTTCTCATGATTTTTCTTCTTGTGATGTGACATTAATAGATGGTTTCGACCCCTCTTCCCAATTTGAATGTCAATCTGCTCAGAATTCTAGCCCCGATCCGTTTATTTATGATGATAATGAGGGGTGGATAATAAATGAGAGCTATTGGGATGATGAAAAGATTGAAAGAACGACTAATGTGATGGATGTTTTGCGGGAGGAAGAAGCCATGGTTGAAATTTCCTCTTTGGAGGAAACTCAAGTTGAGCGTGAGGTGATTTATGAGTCTTTATCGGTATCACCTATTGTTTTTGAGTCTCATGTTCCATTCTCTGAGAAACTTGATTTTATATCTTCTTCCCCTATATATATCCTCCATCGTTCCTTCTTTCTCCCCTTTTGAATGACTTTCATGATAATGTAAATAATGTACAATTCGTTTCTTTTCATTCTTTTGAGTCATGTAAAAAGACTAACGATTTTTCTTTTTCTTCTTGTAAATATAACTTTTCGTTTGATTTTTCTTTTTGTAGTTTTAGTAATTTTTTAGTACTAACTTTTTTCATTTTTCCTTTTCACTCTTATATAATATGCTTTGAGATGTCTGCAGGAACATATGATAAGCTTCTTAGAGCGTTGAATTAAAATGAGTGATCTACTAATCTTCAGCGGTCATGCAAGACTTGAAATTAGCGCTTCTCGGGAGGCAACCCGAGTTTTGACTTATTTTCTCTTCTCTTTTCTTTACTTTTTTTTTTTTTTTGATTTTTGACTTTGTTTCATCTTTGTTTCTAGTGTTTTTAACCACTTTGATGTGTTTTTTTAGGTGGAGCGAGTTTTAGAAAAAAAAAAAAAAAAAAAAAAAAAAAAAAAATCTCAGCAGATTGCCCAGCACGCAATTCTTGTTTCTCAGGCACCCCGCCATCACCGTCACCTTTACCGGCGCACTACCACCGGACTTATCGCCGCGCGTCCATACCACACACGACCCTTCTCTTTTCGAGCCCCCTTCCCCTGTTTTACTCCGTCGTCCTCCCTGCTTCAGTCAACACCAACCCTTCATCTTCTCCACCATCCCCGACCACCACTGCCAGACCACCGGCCTTTCTCCTATCCGCGTATCGCCACCACTAACGAGTCTCCCTCCTTTCTCGTCTTCTCCCAATACCAACCCCTGCGTCCTCTATCTCCTCTTCACAACCCACCACGGCCCTACAACCGACCACCACATCGCAACGACCGTCCTACCGCCCTTCTGCTATCCACCGGCCGACACCCCCCACGCTCCCACCTCCCTCGCATCTCCTGCCCGCACAGCCGCACCCTATCTCCGCGCAGCATCGCCGTCGGCCTACCACCCTCCATACGGCCTGTCTTCTCATGGCACTGCCGCACCTTCTTATTTCTCCTTTCTTTCTTTCTTTCATCTTCTTTTTCTGTTCTTTTGTAAATCATTTAATCTGTTTCTTTTTTTTTTCTTTTCTTCCTTTCTTTTTCTTTTCAATTTTCTTTATTATTACTTTTCTCCCATGAGTTTCTAATTTTTTGTTTTTATCAATGATTGTTACAGGATTCTATTCAAACGGCTCCAAATTGATTCAAGTTCACCTTCGTGAAGCATTACGACATAATTTTTGAGAATATTTGAGTCTTCTCCCAATTAATTGGGTCGTACATCTTTTCTCACCTATAATTGTTGTTAATGTTCATCTCAGATTTTTGCTTGGATTTTTGTTTTGATGCCATTTTGTTGAGAATCTTGTACATTAATTGATTTTTAGTTTGCCAGATTTTCGGGACTTGTGTGTGATCTTGGTGGTGTGTTGTGGCTTTTGGTGGGCAACTTTGGTGATTTGGTGATCTCGGGGTTGGTTTTCGTTCCTTTTCTGAACTTGTTTATGCAGTGAGGACACTGCAAATTCTAGCTTGGGGGAGGAATATTCTATCTTTTACTGCTTTTTAGTGTAGATTTTATTGCTTTCGTAGGATGTTGCACGGTTTGTACTACTTATTAGGAGTGGGAGTTTACGTGTAACCAAAAAAATTGTACTGCTTTCTTAGTTGCATTAGCATATTTCATCTCATATTAGATTTCATCTCATTTTAGTTGCATCTATGGGACTACTGCTAAAACTTGTTGAGAACCTTGTTGATATTTTACTACATTTGTTAAGTGTCATCATCTTGTTCATGATACTTCATAGCACGATTGTTTCGCAACTGATTGTTTGTGGTAAGATTGTTGATCTCTCTCTGGCTCGATTTAACATTACTATGCAGACCCTTAACCTAAGTGAGCTTTTGTGCCTATAAACTGACGTATCTGTGTCAGTTCTATTATTTCATGTGTGATTAGTTCCTCGTTGTTGCATTGATCTTGACTTTGACTTGGTACTCCTTGATATTTGATAGTGCTTATATTTTGATATGATTGAGGCGTTTCATTTGATGATCTTAGCTCCAGAGTTATTCTTGTTTTCATATTATCATTCCTTTTACCCCCGCTGAGCCTTTTCTGACTGTGTTTGATTGATACCAACATTATAAGCCATTGACCTCATTTGATTCTTGTCCCAAGCCTAGCTTGGGGGAGCGAGTATTAGTTTTGGTTTAGTTTGTATTGAATTGAAGTGCTCTATTAGTGGTTAGAAGGATGAAAAATATTTTTAGTGAGCTTGGAAATTGAAATGAATGTTCGTGAAAAAGAAACACAAAAAAAAGGTGAAAAATGAAATGAAAAAGAAGTGAAAAAAGAGTTGTGAATAAAGTGAAATAAAAAGGGTTATGATTGAGTTTCTTAAGTGAAAAAGGTTGTTGATTAGATTTGGAGATGTTGGTTGTTGCATGGAGTTGTTATGACCTTTTATGGTCATGTTTTCAGTTATATGATGCTCCCCCTTCTTGGTTTTTCCACCACAATTCCCAAATTATTTCCATACCTTTAACCTCAGCCCCATTACAACCCTTAAAAGTCCTCTTGATCATTATGTATTGTATTGTTGAGTATTAAGTGAGTCAAAAAGTCAAAGTTAAAGAATATTTGCTTCATCTGAGTCGACTGATTTAGGTTGAGAGTCATTATTTCATCCCTTAAACACATGAGAGATTTGAGTGCACATAACTATAGTGAGGTCTTACAGGTTTGGTTAAATCCAGTTTGGGAGAGATGGTTTGTGGTTTGATTGGAGAGTCGATTGCGATACATGACATGCTATGCGGCTTTGTTCGAGCTTGTTTCGATGCTTGGCTTATTTAGTGATTATATCTCTTGTGTTTTCAATTGAGTGTTTAGCCCTGTTGTAGTCCTATATTGTAGGTTGTCTAACTTTTCCAATGTCTATGTCTTATTGCTTGAGGACAAGCAATGGTTTAGCTTGGGGGAGTTTGATAAGTCATTTTTATATATTTTTAGTGCATTTAGGTTGCATTTTAGAGCATTTAGTTTCATATTTAGGTTCATTATTGCATTATATTCTTAAGTTATTTTTTACTTCTATTCGGTATGTTTTCTTGTTTTTGATGAATTTCAGGCATTGAGAACGTATTTGTATATGATTAGATAAACTTGAGGATTAGGAGCACTTGGAAAGGAGTTACAATGCATAAGGATCGTAGGATATGCATAGTACGAGTTTGAGCAAAAACGAAGCGGAAAATCATTAGAAGAAATGTGAAAAAGAGTCACGTCTACTCTTCTGATCATAACTTTTGATGTGATTCTTAGAATCGAGTAATTCCACCAGATTTGGAAACTAGACTTGAAGAGCTTTCCAACGATAGGTGGCACGCCCCGAGGAGACTTTAGTCAAGGAGTTATGCCTTTCGGAAGATTGCACTGATTCTGCTGGAATATGCACGCGTACGCGCGGATCACTAATCCGCGTATTAATGATTTATTTAAGATTTTCCTTATCTTGTAAATTACTTTCCAAGTTATATTAGGTTATTGAATATTTATTTATATAGGTTTTCATTCTTTCTCTCTCCTCCCCCCTCTCACGTTATTTTAGGTTTTAGGTTTTAGTTTTCTCTCTTCTTCTTTTTCTCTCTAGTTTTTAGTGTAAACCCTAGTTTTCATAATTTTTCATTAATTCATGAGTCTTTATTATTCTTTCATTATTTCTTTAATTATGTTTCTTTTATAGTTTTAGATTTCATTATTTATTTCATGATAGAGTAGTTTCTTTTATCTATGGTTAAGTTGAACCCTAGTATGATTTAATTCTGATTGTTTCTTTAAATTCTCATATTAATTATTAATTGTTCTTGCTTAATTGATTGTGCATATGCCAATACTAGATTAGGGATAACTAGTATTGTTATGATTCCATTGTCTTGATCACAACGGGAGTTGGTTTTGACGGATTTGAGTATTTCAATTAAGGACATGAAGTTCTCCACGGGAGTAGGTAGAATGGATTGTTAGGAAGTTAAAGTGTCGTGTTTAATGTCTTTAATTTGCATGATTCCACGGGAGTAATATTAGAGAAGCCATAGATACTCGGAGAGGTCTATGGTACTTTATAGGGTGTACTTTTCCTTGTGAACATTTAATTTATTAGTTTGGGGTAGAAATTATTTTGTATTATTTCGTGCTAGTGGGGATACTTAACTGTAGAGTCTTTTATTTATATATTGATTAGTATAGTTTAATTCACATTATTCTTGATATTAATCTCCTTAGTCTTACCATTATTTAAGAGTAATCATAGAAATAACTTTCTCTCTGTGGGATCGACTCTAACTTACCCTACTACATAGTTAGGAGGATTAGTTAGGTTATTTATTTTTGTTAGGTGCGCGACACGCCTACCAATTGTTACATAAAACCTTTAAAATTAATTAAAATATATACAATAATTTAATATTAGTGAATAATTTCATTATTTTTGAATTTGATTGAATTATAATATATGCAATTCGATTAAAATATTCACGATTTGGTTGAATAATTACCTAGGCAGGGTTGGGCCGGTTCATGGGTCGGGCTGTTAGAATAAAATTACAGAGCCACATATGTTACTTATTAAAATGTGAATTGTCATATAAATAAGGTAACTAAAGTGGTCCATGAATAATTTAACTTGGCTTAAAGTTGTAATTATCATGAAATAATTATTATTACGTAGTTTTGGACTAGTAAATATACTTTATCCCTCAACAGGTTCTTGAATGGAGACTTGTGCAACGATGTCCTGGTGAGATAATCCAAAACCTGAGCTTCGTTCCCGAACTTGCAAAAAGGGACCTACCCTGGAGGTTTGGGTGGTGGCTCCCCCTCTAAAACTTAAGTCAGGTTTCAAGAGTAATAAGAAAAGGTGGAATTTAGAGAGAGAAAGTAGAGAGAGTTTTCAGAGAGTAATAGTACACACTGCTAAAAAACGGTACATTTCTCCTGATTTCAAGGACTATTTATAGTGTTTGGAGTCTAATTGTTGTACTTTGAGGTCACCCTAATTTAAGGGCACCTAATTGGCCAGACAATTAGAGCATGACATGTGGCGGACAATGATTGGGGAGTACACATCAACCAATCATATATTTTTGTTTTTTGAGGTTTGTGGATAGATGTATGTCAGGCCAAAAAGATGGCTGGTACTTTCCCTTAGTGGAAATTTGTACTTCAGTCATCTTCTTTTTGCCTTGTATTTCTTTTGCAGATAGGAGAAACGTGGACGCTCCAGATGGATCCACATGTTCCTTGGAGAGCCATTGATTTTCAGGCTACAACAATTAGATAATGGAGCAATATCACTAATTCGGTGACAGATCAAATTAGAAATATTGCAATAAGTGATTTTATTAGATTGTGGTTATGGCCCCAGTGTGTATTTAATAAGGATGTTCATAAGGCTTATTATGTTATAATGGGTAAGGGAGAGTAATTGAGAGTTAATTATTTACCTTCAACCATTACAAGTTTTGGGTCTTTATAATCCCATCTATGAAGACTCAAGAAACATCACCAAAAATTAGAAAAATATTATACTGGAAAGTCATAATAGAGCATTTGAAATTAGGAGAGACATAGTTGAAAAATCTATCTCATGGCTGCCATGGAGACTCAATGTAAGTTTTCCAATCAAATCGAATTCATACCTTTTATGGATTTACATGGTTATATGGATTTTATGATTAATAATCTCCTTCACGAGCTAGACTGGTTTCGTGTGGACCGAGTGGGTGGTTTTTATTAACGAGCTTTCGTGGGTTGAACTAAAAAAATCCAGCTCATGGTCCACACACCAATTTCATAGTTCGAGTTGGGCTAGAATGGGATTTTTGCGGGCTCATCCCACAAGGCCCAAGAGGCGGGCTGGGCCAGATTGGCCCACACACTTATAAGTAAGCTACTTAATTCCCTCCATTTATAGGAAGTAGATTTTCATGGGAAGTTTTACTCCTCCCATTTTGTAAACTTTTTGCCAAGGAAACAACAACCCCATCCTACATTTTTTCAGAAATAGAAATTCTCATAATTTTCTTAGCCAACCAAACAAAATAACTCTAAAAATCAATTTCCTAAAAAAAAAAAAGGTAAACACTATGAATTAACAATCCTATAATTCTGTAAAAAAAATCCTATATTTTATGTGTTTTTTTTACTTCCTCCATTTCATATTAGATGATATACTTTCAAAATTGCGAACTCCGAGACAATTTTTTGAGAGCAGAGAGATAAAGAGAAAGAAAAAGTGGAGACCCATGTGATAGGAGAGAGATAAAGATGATTTATTTCCCAAGAAAGGAAGTCTAGCATATATTTTGAAACACCCTATTATAGAAAGTGTAAGGGTCTGTTTGATTCACTTTCTTTTTTCTTATCTTATCTGAACTTATCTTATCTTATCTTTTTTTGAAATGAGTGAAGATAATTAAATTAACAAAACATCTTATCTGATTTTATCAGATTTTATTTGGTCTTATCTTATCTTATCTTATAAGATCTTATGTAAGTTAAAATAAATTGAATAAAAGAGGGCCTTAATATGAAACGGAGGAAGTATTAGAAACAACCTTTGTAAATACTACTTTATTTTGCGAAACACAGCCTTTTAACGCCTAACTATATCTTTTTTATTAATTTTTGGCAAAAATCGAAGTTTTAACCATATTTTTGTTATAAATAACCTAGATATTCTCATCTAGGTGTGTACATAGGTGGTTAACCGTCACGATATAAAATTTCGTTTCGATAACCGAAAGTATTGGTTCATCATTTTTGTGAACCGTATTCGTAACTGTTCAAATTGGTAATCACATAAACGGTTAACCGACTTTTCAGTATGGTTTTTCGGTTAACCATTAACTATTACTCAAGTTTTATCAAATTATTTTATTAATTTTATATATTAGATTTCAAATTTTTCTGAACATAAATAATATATATTCTTAATACCAAGACTCTCTAAAAAAGACAATCATCTTTAAAAATATTCAGCACCATACAATACATATCTCAAAGTTCTAAAAAAAACAAGCACAACACTAATAGAAAAAAGCCCATTTGATACGGTCAAAATCGGACGTACTAATGCAGTTTTGATCCGCATCAGGTAGGCTCGCAGCAGATCCAAAATATTTACTGATGCGATTTTACCTAAGAACCGCATCAGATTGTCTAAAGTAATGTCAAAGAAAAAAGTGTAGACCTGCAAACTGCAGGTCTGCACTACTACGTTTCATTTTCACCGCATTAGTTTATATCATGTTACAACAACAACAATGTTACAACAACAATTACAAAATTACAAAAATAAAACCGATGAAACATGTTACAATGTTCATATCATTGCCAAAAAAATACAAATAAAATCGATTAAAAAAAATTACAAATAAATCTAGAACCGAATTAATAACGCATATAAATACAAAAATCAACCGAAATAATAAATAAAAATCTAAGAGAAAATACAAACAAAAACTAATAACAGAATAAAATCTAAGAGAAAATACAAACAATAGAAAATTAATTACAAATAAAACTAATAACAGAATAAAAACAAAAAAAAATTACAAATAAAATTAGTAACAGATAAAAAAAGAAAAATACAAATAAATTAATAACATAATAAAACGAAAATAAATTACAAAAAAAAACTAATAACAGAATAAAAACAAAATCAAACAAAAATATAATGAACGAAAATACCAGAAAATGAGAATATAAATAAAAAGAAATGAAACGAAAAAACTACAGAAATTAAACGAAAAAACTAGATAAATTAAACAAAAAAAATAAAGAAATTACACGAACAATCACTAGTTTCAGGTCTAAATTTGCTTCGCGCTTCTTCCTTCGCGTTTCCTTCGATTTTCTTTATTGGCGCTTCTTCCTTCGATTTTCTTTAATGGCGCTTCGTTCTTCGAGTTTCTTTAATGGCGCTTGTGGATTCGATTATTAAGGGTTCGATTATTTCAGATCTATATTCGATTGTTTCGAGAGCAAATTGCTAGGGTTAGGGTGATGAGGGTTAAGAGTGGTGGCGTGAGAGTTGAGAGAGAGGAGAGTGTATCTGATTAGAGAGAGGAGAGTGTTAAGGTTAGGAGGAGAGAAGAGTGAGGAGGGATGTTAAGGTTAGGATCGGAGGAGAGAAGAGTGAGGAAGCTATCCATAAAGCGTGCGTGGGCCGAATTCAGCGTGCTGGCCCAAGGATTTTGAGAGATTGCGTGCTGGGCCATCTGAGTTCACCGTGCTGGGCCAAGAATTTTGAGAGAAAAATAACAAACATCTGATGTGGTCCTCTGAACCGCATCAGATTTTTAAAAAACCGCATCATTTTTTTTAATCTGATGCAGTCCACAAGAGGACCGCATTAGATTATCTTCCCAACTTTCCCTCATATTTTTGAGGTTGATTTTCGGATGCGGTTTTACAAAAACCGCATCTGTTACTAAGTGACAGATAAGGTTTTTTTCACTAGTGTAAAAATATTAAATATTGCAAGTTGGTAGTTCACAATCATCTCTAAACTATGGCATATAATAGTTCACAGTGAGAGCATAAAGGCACAGAATAACTATTACAAGTTGAAGGAAGAAAGAGGCTTTACATTTTGTTACTTAATACTTATTGACTTACGTTTTCTCACATTAATCAGTCT